>NC_070642.1:23224605-23299605 GCF_947347685.1 Pleuronectes platessa | reverse complement strand
TTATATATCTTCTATATTTGTATTATTGCTTTACAGATTTGATACATTCAAATGTTTGTTTGTGTTATCAGTCACGCAGTGTTGACAAACAACACGCTGTCATCAACTACAACACAACCACTGACGAACATCTGGTCAAAGACCTGGGCAGCCTGAACGGGGTAACAACAACAACAACAACAACAACACTCAAAGAAACAAAGAAACAACTCAGGGTTAATGTGTTTATCTTTTGTTTGTTTTTGTTTTTGCAGACGTTTGTAAACGACCTGAGGATTCCTGATCAGACTTACATCACCCTGAAGGTGTCTGACATTGTCCGCTTCGGATATGATATCCTGCTGGCAGTGTGTGTGTGTGTGTGTGTGTGTGTGTGTGTGTGTGTGTGTGTGTGTGTGTGTGTGTGTGTGTGTGTGTGTGTGTGTGTGTGTTTGTGTGATAATTGTCTTATTTTTCTTAACCTTCTCCCCACATACTCATGTCTACGTCCTAGAGAAAAGTCAACACAAAGTCCCAGAGGAGGCTCTGAAGGTCAGTGTGTGTTTGTATCTGTGTGCGTGGGTTTGTGTGTGTGAGTGTGAGTGTCTGCTGATCAGGTGTGTGTTTGTGTTTCAGCACGAGAAGTACAGCAGCCAGTTACAGATGAGTGTTAAGGTTTTAGATGAAAAGAAAACTGAACAGGACGATCAGATGAGAGCTGAAAAAACCCAGAGCGGTAAAACACAAGGTACAACACTGACACTCAGAATATTGTGTCATGTGCAGAGAGCAGTGGAACGCTGCGGGTTTCTAACCTCCGGTTCACGGTGTGTTTCAGACGCTCCCGGGTGTCAACCCACTCCTCTGTACGGACAGCCGTCCTGGTGGGGAGAGGAGGATTATGGGAGCAAAGTTCAGCACAGCGAAGAACCACATCCAGGTAAAAACACACAAGAGTAGAACCAGTAAAATTAAATTATTCCATGATGATAAACAAACAAAAAGTACACACAACATAAGAAATGTTTGTTTATTCTTAAATGTTACAATTTTCGCTTAGTTTTACGTTTATTATTCTTACTGTTAGAAAAGGAAATATATGTATTATATATATAAAATGTACTTTTTTTTCAAATGTCAGAAGTGCAGAGGGATGTTCTGTCTGTGGATCCAGATTTTACTGGAGCTCTGTCAAATTCCCAAACAAAGATGTTCCCCTCATACCACCGGGAAGCGAGCTACTTCGAGATCCCCACCAAGGACTTCCAGCCTCCCCGAACCTCAGGGGCGGAGCTCCACGAAATCCCCACCAAGGACACAGATACGCCCCCAGCCCCGCCTTCCCCTCCCACCAAGACCATGCCTGTTGTTCAGAGCCACGCCTCCTTCACCATTGAGTTCGACGACTGCAGGCCCGGAAAAATCAAAATCAAAGACCACGTCACTAAGTTCTCCACCCGCCAGAGGAGGCAGCAGGCTCCGCCCCCCATGACGAGCATCACAGCGACACCTGCCGAGGTGATGTCTTCAGAGAGCAAGGTGGCTGATTGGCTCGTCCACAGCGATGTCAGCATGATGAGGAGACGTCCGACATGTGAAGACGTTTACAGCACAAAGAGCGACCTCGCCATGAACATCAAGACCCTCAAAGGTCAGAGTCTGGTGACGCACCTAATGGTTCTACTGTGGTTCTACTGTCGTATATCAATCAATGGCCTCATATGTTTATTCTTGTTGTCAGGTCACCATCATGAGGACGGAACCCAGAGCGACTCAGAAGACCCAGTTCTCAATGGAAGGAGTACATCCCACCACTCCGTCCAATCAGAGCAGTCTGAGGTGTTGCAGCAGACTGTCCAATCAGATCAGTCTATCTATTGTCAACCGCCTGCTCCTACACAGAAGCTCCAGCAGCCACTGCAGTACTCTCCACCAGCCTCACCTGTGGCCCCAGAGCGGCCCCTGTCCCAGAGCCCTACCCAAGCTCCATCCCCCACCACAGAGACACAAAGGCAGGGCCCTCCTGAGAGCCTCGCCCAGCAGGCCTTCATCATCGAGTTCTTCGATGACAACCCACGCAAAAAACGCTCACAGTCCTTCACGCACAACCCTGCCCACGCCGACTCATACTCTGCCCTGAAGGCCAAGATGGAGAGGCGCAAAGTCAGCGAGAGGCCGGCATCTGTTCATGGCCACATCCCCCCCACCCAGCAGATGACGGTTCCTCTGAAGGGTCAGAGCCACAGTGGACCCCAGAGGTCGAGCTCTTTAAAGAGAGAGAAGACAGAGGGGGAGGCGGCTTCATCAAACTCCTCCTCTCGCTCTTCTTCGGGCATCGTCATCAGACCCTTTGGCAGCGTCGGGAAGAAGTCCAAGCTTGCCCAGGAGTTTGCCACTGAATTCCTGAAGGATTCCAGTCAGCTGGACTCTTCCCCAACAAGGGAAATGTTGTTAACTCCACCCATGTCTGCGCCGCCAGTGATGGTGTCGCCTCCTCATGCAAGGATTCCCTCTCCACAAGAACCTCCAGCCCCATCCTCTGTCTCCTACCCCTCGTCCCCCTTACAGCCTCTAGCAGCTTTAAAGTCTTCCATTCCCGCTAATGCAGGACAGACCACCTCTCCTGTGCCCTCCTCTGGACCTCACATGTCCTCAATGCTCTCCCATGGCGTCCGTGCAGAAGACATGAAAGGTTCCCAGAGGATGGTGAGGAACGAGGAGGATGACAGTCTGAGTGATGCCGGAACCTACACCATAGAGGCAGAGTCCCAGGACCAGGAGGTGGAGGAGGCTCGCAACATGATCGATCAGGTGAGGTCTCTGAGACCCTGGGTGGTTTTAGATTTAGAGGTTCTTGTACGAAGCAGCGTTCATGGTTTCTGTTGAGTCCTGAGCAGAGAAAAATCTTTATTTGAGTTCAAACCTGGTGAAGGTTGTTTTCCAGCCACCTTCCGCCAATCAGCCGGTTCTAAATACCATTGTCAATAAAAACACAGATCAGGATTCTCATATTTCACTTTTGGTGTTTGAGGCGACTCAGAACCGGATCTATTTTGTTGTGAGACAGTAAATCTTAAGTTGCTGTAGGGATGCATGGAAGCTGTTGTCCTTCTTGCTCCTGCCTGTCGTGGTCCTGCCCCCCCTCCTCATGCATGCCCTGTGCCCCGACAGGTGTTTGGTGTCCTCGACTCTCCCGAGTACAGTGGTGTGAACACAGGAGTGTATAGACCTGTAATAAATGATGGCAAGGATGAACAAGCTAACCTGCCTAGTGATGGTAGCACTGTGGACCTGTTGCATGGCTTTATCCCAGCTGCAATCAGTGTTCCCCCAACAGGCCCCATACAGGTAAAAACCACTGGAAACCTGTGTAGCATGTTCTGATCCCAGTGCATGCAGACTGGTATTCCCCAAGTTTCTCCTGCGAAAATCTGAATCTGGCAAAAGTTGTTGGTCTCTTTAGCCTCATTTCTATTGTCTGGTGACTTTGTTCTTCATCCTGTGTTTTCCAGGTTCCAGCTGCTCATGTACAAGGTCTAGAAGGACCTAAGTGGGTTTCCCGCTGGGCCAGTCTGGCAGATAGCTATGCTGAATCCGGTTCCACTCCACCTCAAGGGGAAGGTCTAGAAGGTGCTGTTGGAACTCTGTCTAAGCATTTTGTCAGAAACAACATAAATGTGATCTGTTGAGGGCCAGGTATCAAATCTCTGAATATGTTGACCTCAGGTCCACCTGGTTATAACATGAGATCTTTATCTGGAAGACAACATCTGATCATGTGTAGTGAAAGCTAAACAATTTCTAACTGAAAATAACAGTTAATTTGAAAAACATGAAGCTGTCTCCACAGATCCCTTTCCTCTTTACATGGTCTCAACAGAATTCAGATCATATAAACTTGTGAGCTTATGTTTTGAGGTGAAAAAGATGCAACACACATAAAATATGTTTTCTGGAATATAAAAAACTAAAGTTATAGAAATTAAAAGACACAAATATGAAAAGTTGTAATGATGTACCAAATTGTTGTTGCAGCTTTACGCTTCATGAGCAGCGCGTTGGGAACTTACAGCCACGAACCCTCTGAGCCTGAGTCCAGTCACAGCTCCAGGACCAGAAGGCTGCTGCCCCAGGTGCCTCCGGAGAAGCTGGATAGTGTCGCCCCGAGTATCTTGATTCGTCATGAATCTTACCAAGGCCAGGAACCTCTGGACAAAGTGTCTGGTTCTCCCAACCGACAGGACTCCACCCAGCATCTGTCTGTTCAGGATGACGTGGACCCAGACAGCCTGAGCGACGCCAGCCGCTCAGATGATGGACCAGTTCTGGAAAAGGCAAAGAAGAAACCTGATCTCCTCGTCAGATCAGGAGCTTTGTCTCAAGGGGTCACTGGTCCTCAGGTTAGAGGTCAAGGGAGAGTGTCTCCATCCAACAAATCCACATCCTTCTACATCGGTTCTGAAGACCATCCAGGCAAACCGGACCAGCTCCAGAGCCCCGTACAGTCTGAGAGGACGCGAGACCCCCCAGCAAAAACTCCCCCTACCACAGTTCTGATACGACACTTGAGTGGACATGAACCCAGGAGGACAGGTGTCAAACCCAACAGCTCTGCTCCAAACCTCCAAATACAGGACAAGGATTCTGTCCCAACTAAAGACAGCTGCATGTCGTCATTTGTCCGGCAGGAGAGCTTTACCAAAGACCGGCCCAGCGACACCGTCCAGATGAAAAACCTTCCCCACATCTCCAGCCACCCATCCATCAGAGACATGGAGCAGAGGAGGGAGAACATCCAGGACGCACAGTCCTTCCTTCAGGAGGCTGGGGGAACTTTGTCTTCTCTGGACACCAGGCTCCCCTCATCGGGTTTTGGTCGCAGCTCAAAGAAAGGGGGCTCCTCCAGCCACATGGACGACTCCCTTTCTGGTGAGTCAGATGTGGACACTGCAAGCACCGTGAGCCAAGTCAGTAGCAAAAATGCTCCAGTCAGCTCAGCTTCTAAAAAGCGTCCTGCCATCAGCAGCCTTAAGAAGGAGAAGTCCTCTTCCAGCTCAGCCATCCAAGAAAAGGGACGGCAGCTCACTGCCCGTGAACGACTTTCTGAGAAACGGCAAAGCCAGACAACTCCTCATGTCTCAAGTAAAAGTGAAGCGGAAAAGCGCTTTCAAATGCGTCGCAGTACCGGGAACTGTGGCTCTCTGGATCTCTCTGAGGGCCAGCCGAGTTCTGGTACCAACTGGACTGAAAGTACGTCATCCGACCACGAAAGTTCTCGTCCGTCCAACCGTAGCAAGAAACTAATCAGCCCTCTTCAGAAAGAGGATGCTGAAAAAACAGCCAAGACAGTGACTCAGCAGATCCTGACACGTTCCAACAGCCTGTCAGCACCACGGCCGACCCGAGCCTCCATGCTCCGTCGAGCACGACTGGGTGAGGCTTCAGACACCGAAGGTGCTGAGACTGACCGGGGATCCCAGAATTCCGACAATATCACCGCACCGCCCAAACTCTCCGGAGAAGGGAAGAAGATGTCCAGACTGGACATCTTAGCAATGCCCCGGAAGAGGACCGGCTCCTTCACAGCTCCCAGCGACAATGAAACATCCTCCACGGTCCGGTCGGCTTTCTCCAACCGCAGCTCCGACTCGGCTTTCTCCAACCGCAACTCCGAGTCTGCTTCCACCACCAGGAAGGTGAGCGACGCCCGGCAGGCCGCCAGCAGGCGAGCTGGAGCTCCTGTGAAGCAAACATCCAGCCACAGCCGGTCCAGTGGAGCAAAGTATCCCAGCACTGGTGAGTCCCGACGGTTCTTCTGTGGCCTTCTCTGGCTTTTGAACTTCCTGGTCTTTCATGAAAAGGTTGTTTTTGTTTTTATTTTATAGATTTAAAAATGACCAAACTTTATACATAGTTAAACTGTGCAGTAAAACGAGGAAAACTGCAGCATCATATCCAGTAGCTTGATTCTCTGTCCTGTATCTGAAGATGAATCAGTCTCTGATTCTCAGCCGATATGTTTTCATAACCTCTGTTGAGATGAAGTCATCAGCAGCTGTCTGTCTCTTAGATGTGTGATTCTGACGGATCCGACCTGTCACATGTGGAACCTCTCCAGGTTCTGATGAGGTTCCACATGTGATTCTGACGGATCCGACCCGTCACATGTGGAACCTCTCCAGGTTCTGATGAGGTTCCACATGTGATTCTGACGGATCCGACCCGTCACATGTGGAACCTCATCAGAACCTGAAGAGGTGATCGGACCCGTCACATGTGGAACCTCTTCAGGTTCTGATGAGGTTCCACATGTGACGGATCCGACCTGTCACATGTGGAACCTCTCCAGGTTCTGATGAGGTTCCACATGTGATTCTGACGGATCCGACCCGTCACATGTGGAACCTCTCCAGGTTCTGATGAGGTTCCACATGTGACGGATCCGACCCGTCACATGTGGAACCTCTCCAGGATCTGATGAGGTTCCACATGTGTCAGGACGGATCCGACCTGTCACATGTGGAACCTCTCCAGGTTCTGATGAGGTTCCACATGTGATTCTGACGGATCCGACCTGTCACATGTGGAACCTCTCCAGGTTCTGATGAGGTTCCACATGTGATTCTGACGGATCCGACCGGTCAATGTGGAACCTCTCCAGGTTCTGATGAGGTTCCACATGTGACGGATCCGACCCGTCACATGTGGAACCTCTCCAGGATCTGATGACGTTCCACATGTGTCAGGACGGATCCGACCTGTCACATGTGGAACCTCTCCAGGTTCTGATGAGGTTCCACATGTGATTCTGACGGATCCGACCTGTCACATGTGGAACCTCTCCAGGTTCTGATGAGGTTCCACATGTGATTCTGACGGATCCGACCCGTCACATGTGGAACCTCTCCAGGTTCTGATGAGGTTCCACATGTGACGGGTCCGATCACCTCTTCAGGTTCTGATGAGGTTCCACATGTGTCAGGACGGATCCGACCTGTCACATGTGGAACCTCTCCAGGTTCTGATGAGGTTCCACATGTGTCAGGACGGATCCGACCTGTCACATGTGGAACCTCTCCAGTTTCTGATGAGGTTCCACATGTGATTCTGACGGATCCGACCCGTCACATGTGGAACCTCATCAGAACCTGAAGAGGTGATCGGACCCGTCACATGTGGAACCTCTTCAGGTTCTGATGAGGTTCCACATGTGACGGGTCGGATCCGACCTGTCACATGTGGAGCCTCTCCAGGTTCTGATGAGGTTCCACATGTGATTCTGACGGATCCGACCCGTCACATGTGGAACCTCTCCAGATTCTGATGAGGTTCCACATGTGATTCTGACGGATCCGACCCGTCACATGTGGAACCTCTCCAGTTTCTGATGAGGTTCCACATGTGATTCTGACGGATCCGACCCGTCACATGTGGAACCTCATCAGAACCTGAAGAGGTGATCGGACCCGTCACATGTGGAACCTCATCAGAACCTGAAGAGGTTCCACATGTGACGGGTCGGATCCGACCCGTCACATGTGGAACCTCTTCAGGTTCTGATGAGGTTCCACATGTGACGGGTCGGATCCGACCCGTCACATGTGGAACCTCTCCAGGTTCTGATGAGGTTCCACATGTGATTCTGACGGATCCGACCCGTCACATGTGGAACCTCTCCAGATTCTGATGAGGTTCCACATGTGATTCTGACGGATCCGACCCGTCACATGTGGAACGTCTCCAGGTTCTGATGAACGTCTCTGTCTGTTACCATGGAAACACTTCTCTGCCGGTCTCAGGAACATCAAAGCCTCAGCGGCCGTTGCTGTGGAGATAATTGAGTTCAGTTGTCTTTGTAGTTAGAGATGAACTCAGATTCGCGAGGTCGAAGGTCACCGTGACCTCGTGATAGAAACCTAGATGAACCTGCTCTGATTGGTGGAGACGAGCCACCACAGGGAGGTGTCTCTAATTCAGATGTTGGTCTCATGTGTTGTTGTTGTTGTGTTGTTGATGAAATGAATCTAAATGTTTACAGGTTCGCGTCGCAGACAGAAGGAATCTGACTTCTCGTCCTCGGAGGAAGAATACGAGATGAACGCTTCCAAAGCGAAGCGCTCGTCTCATCACTCAGCGTCTGCACAGAATCCCCGAGGCCGGCGGTCCAAGTCCGTGTCCCTGGAGACAGAGGCGGAGGACGACCTGAACGAGGTGGACCCTTACCAGAACTGGTCCACGCACAGCGCAGAGATCGCCAAGTAAAGCACAACGAAATATCAATACGTGCATTCAAACCGGTCCTCGGCCAAACCTCATGTTGACCTTTTGTTTTCCACCCAGGCTCAGTCAGGACCTGGCCAAAGATCTCGCCATCCTGGCCAAGGAAATCCACGATGTGGCCGGAGATGGAGACTCGCCGAGTTCGGGCCCGGGAGCCACCACCTCGCCCAGCCCACTGCCGAATACACCAGCCTCCACCATCTCTGCCAGGGAGGAGGTGGGCCACCAAACATCCCCCGAACCACAACCCTCACAACACACTTCACAACACATGATTGATTAGAGACTTGATTGTTACCAGTGATTTGAAGCTGATTTTATTCTGAAACCACAGTTTCAATCGGAAATGTTAGTTTTATGATCTTGGTCTTTTTGTAGTTTTATTATTTTCTCAGGTTGATTGATGATCTTCATGCTGCTTTGGATCCTCATGACTCATTTCTCTGTTCTGCTGCACAGACTCCATCTTACCCTTTCTTACGTGGCGTTCAACCATCTCAGGTGTTTAACTCTGACTCATCACTCCTCCTGCACTTTGGTTCCCTTCATCACATCCTGCTCCTGCTCTCACTGTGTCGGGTTCTTCTGGAGAACACAAGTTTGACATTTTTCACATTTGTCAGATTGAATTTGATGTGAAAGAATGTCAACAACAAAACTACTGAGTTTGTTCTAAACACAATGAAACCAAGTCACTGAGAACATGAGAACATGAGAACATCAGAACATCAGAACATCAGAACATCAGAACATGAGAACATGAGAACATGAGAACATGAGAACATACGAATATCAGGACATGAGAACATGAGAACATCAGAACATCAGGACATGAGAACATCAGGACATCAGAACATCAGAACATCAGAACATGAGAACATCAGAACATACGAACATCAGAACATCAGAACATCAGAACATGAGAACATGAGAACATCAGAACATCAGAACATCAGAACATACGAACATCAGAACATGAGAACATCAGAACATCAGAACATCAGAACATGAGAACATCAGGACATGAGAACATGAGAACATGAGAACATCAGAACATGAGAACATCAGGACATCAGGACATCAGAACATCAGAACATCAGGACATCAGAACATGAGAACATCAGGACATGAGAACATCAGAACATCAGAACATCAGAACATCAGAACATCAGGACATCAGAACATCAGAACATCAGAACATGAGAACATCAGAACATCAGAACATCAGGACATCAGAACATCAGAACATGAGAACATCAGGACATGAGAACATCAGAACATCAGAACATCAGAACATCAGGACATCAGAACATCAGAACATCAGAACATCAGAACATGAGAACATCAGGACATGAGAACATGAGAACATCAGAACATCAGAACATACGAACATCAGGACATCAGAACATCAGAACATCAGAACATGAGAACATCAGAACATCAGAACATCAGAACATGAGAACATCAGGACATCAGAACATCAGAACATCAGAACATCAGGACATGAGAACATCAGATTAACTCTAACTCGTCCACGACAGTTGAAACATTATTTGTTCTTCGTACGATATTTTAGAACAGGAAGTGAGATCAGATCACATGATCACAGATGCTGTGATTTGCTCTCTCAGGACAGATGCGTGTGAACAGAGCCTCTGACTCAGCAGTTTTGTTGTGAACTCACTTCCTCGCATGAGAACATTAGAACATGAGAACAATAAACTGGCTTTACTGGTTTTGGGTCAGATCGTGGAGCTGGTGACCAGTAAGACCTCCTGCACTTTCACGCCCCCATGTGGCAGTTAACCACGGTCTCCCAGCAGAACTCAAATTCACTGCTCCACCAGCCCGGCTGCATGTTGACTTGGTGCATGAGAACACGGAGAACCAGTGGCTCGCTGGTTTGATCAAATCTTACAGAAGTTGGATCACTCGCTCTACTCTCTTTCCAGCTGGTCCATCATATCCCTGAGGCCAGTTTAAACTACCAGAAGGTTCCTCCAGGTTCGTCTGTCGTCTCCGACCTGGACGCAAACATGAACGAGCCGGAGCCTGGTTCTAAACAGCGACGTCCGTGGAACCGTGAAGAGGTCACTGTCTAATCCCACTAAGACCACGTTCACACTGCAGCTCAGTCAAGTTCTCTCTTTAACTCCTTTCAGATCAAAAAGCTTCATATCTTTTCAGAACAGAATCCAAACAGAACTTTTCTTGAAACGTGCTGAATATTTAATTGCTAATCAATTCAATAAACATGTTTTCAGACATGAACTGAAATCGGACATCTTCCTCACATGTTCCTCACACGCTCTGCAGGTTCTGTGTTTGAGAACAAATCCTGAGTCAGTGTCTCTGGACATCTTCTGGATCTTCTCCTGCAGCCTCCCAGTAACATGTGTGTAACATGTCAGAGTGAGTCCATGTGAGGAACCAGCAGGACAATGTGTGGAAGCTTCCCAGAGAGCGAGTGGACGTGTTGATGAGGTTTCTAACACGTGACGTGAAACCTGAAGAACACAAACATCTCAGGATGAAGAAGAGGAGCCGGACACGTAGAAGATGAAGACGTCCACTTGGAAACACGAGGAGATTCCAGATCTTCTGGTGATGAGGGCCGACACCGGTGTGGACGAGATGTAAACAACAACACTGATCTTTCCAGAGTAGAGTTTATACGACAGGTCCCGCCCCTGCTGCTCTACAGGCTCCGCCCCTGCTGCTCTACAGGCTCCGCCCCTCGCCTGATGTTCCCACAAGTTCCTGTATGAACGAGTCGGACCTGACAACCTGCTGCTGCCTCACAAATACTGACTACAGGAAATGTCCAGACGATATTTTACAGAGTTCATGTCTGAAAACATCTTGATAAGTTGTTATACGTAACTTCACCACCAGATGTCTCTACAAATCTCACATGACATCACCAGTCGTAACCCTAAACCTACGACAACCGATGACGTCACTTACTCCTCCAAACTGTTATTATTATTATTATTATTATTATTATTAGCAGTAGTAGTAGTAGTAGTAGTATTAGTAGTAGTAGTTAGACTATATGCATTGTGTAGGTTCATGACTGATTGACAGCTTTAGGCCCCGCCCTTCACGAGGTAATCAACACAACAACAAAACAGCAAACAAAGAAGTTCTGAAAGGAAATGCAGAGATGTGTGTGAACGTGGTCAACAAGTGGGATGACTGCAGTCAGTTGAGGTTTGCTGGGGAGCAGGTGTGAACTGCTGCTGGTGTAGCGGAGCTTCGTCTTCACGTCATCGTTTCTTTGTGTGTGAACGAATGTTTCAGGTGATTCTGGACAATCTGATGCTGAATCCCGTGTCCCAGCTTTCTCAGGCCATCCGCGAGAACACAGAGCAGCTGGCTGAAAAAATGAAGTAAGCAGGCTCGTGATGATACAACGGTTCCTGTGACCTGAAGGGTTCAGGTCTCATTAAACATCTCATATCTCCCTCAGGGTTTTGTTCCAGAACAAGGCTGAGGTCTGGGAGGAGATCGAGGCCAAGATCAACGCTGAGAACGAAGTGCCCATCCTGAAAACCTCCAACAAGGTTATTTTTAAGAACAGTATATATACTTATATGATAACTTGATATTATCAATCAGCTTTTAAAGTGAGAGCAGCTGTAACCTTCTGTTTTCTGTTGCAGGAAATTACCTCAATCTTGAAAGAGCTGAGGCGAGTCCAGAGGCAACTGGAAGGTACGAGAAGAAACATCTTTCATTTCTGATGTTTTAAAGTGAGGGTTTCAAACTCCAGATATTTGAGGGCTCTTTCTGTTCTTTCAGCATTTTAACCTTTTTAAATGAGTCTTTATCAAACAATATTTTTAAAATCCAAACAACTCATGATACGAAAGTTGGATAAATTTATAGATTGTTCAGTAAACAACAGTGTTGTTTATTTTCGGATGTGAAAGATCCAAACTGGTATAAATATGAAAGCGAAGCATCCCCAGTTCAGAACCCTGGGCTTCACCCTCACACTCCGACACTGTGAATGAGCTGTTTCCAGTATTTGTGCTAAACCAAGCTAACATGTTTCTGACCTGGACACCAGGGATTTTTTTCTCTTTTTTTAATTTAAAGTCAAATTCATTAATGTCCTTTTTGTCTTGCCGTAGTAATAAACACCATTGTGGAGCCCGGTGGAAGTCTCCAGATTGCGGCTGTTGGGACGTCCTCACTGGGGACGTCCTCTCTCTGTCAGACTCGTCCTTCATCAAAGGAGAAGAAACCTGCCTCCAAACCCCGGAGCCCCCCCCAAACATCCAACAGCAATGAAAGCACCAGACGACCGCCTCGTGGCCCCAGCGCGTCCCATCACAAGGCCTGAGCGTCCCATCACGAGGCCCGAGCGTCCCATCACGAGGCCCGAGCGTCCCATCACGAGGCCCGAGCGTCCCATCACGAGGCCCGAGCGTCCCATCACGAGGCCCGAGCGTCCCATCACGAGGCCCGAGCGTCCCATCACGAGGCCCGAGCGTCCCATCACGAGGCCCGAGCGTCCCATCACGAGGCCCGACCGTCCCATCACGAGGCCCGACCGTCCCATCACGAGGCCCGAGCGTCCCATCACGAGGCCCGACCGTCCCATCACGAGGCCCGAGCGTCCCATCACGAGGCCCGAGCGTCCCATCACGAGGCCCGAGCGTCCCATCACGAGGCCCGAGCGTCCCATCACGAGGCCCGAGCGTCCCATCACGAGGCCCGAGCGTCCCATCACGAGGCCCGAGCGTCCCATCACGAGGCCCGAGCGTCCCATCACGAGGCCCGAGCGTCCCATCACGAGGCCTGAGCAGGCCACTGTACCAACGCTGGATCGTCCCTGTGCATCCACCCCACAGCACTGATGATGAAGATCTATGTAGAACCCAGAGAGGCGTATTCCTGCAGACAATCTCTGCCCCTACTGGTCAGCTGAGGGACTGTTTCAGGTGTCTGTCTCTGACAAAGGTTGACTCCATGTCCACACAAAGTGTAAGAGTTGTCTCCACTGTCCCTGTGGACGTCTGACTTCTGTTCCTGAACATCGCTGTGATGTCGGAGGTTAGTTGAGACGGAGAGGGCGCTTGCTTCACTCGACCTCTTGGCTCCTGTAAAGGTGTTTCCCTCAACTCCTGTAGAACCAATAGAACGTCACGAGGTCTTTGAAGGCGACGCCCCCTGAAGTGGGAGACAGCGTCTTACAGGACTAATGCTGCATTCAGGTCACATAAGTTCCACGTAATTAAGACTTTTGAACTTTGTTCCCGTCAATGTGGCTCTTCAAAGCTCTGACTCACATGACCACATCTTAACCCGCCCACAGGCCCAACCGCTGCCTGAGGCGTCTGATGAGTCATCGATTGTGGCGTCCCACGTGACGTGAGTGTGGCATCAGACCTACGGTTGTTTTATTTCCTTGATGTTAAACCTGCTGCTGCTGTGGATGCACCGAAACAATCCTGTCCTTCATGTCTCAGCAACATTTGAAATAATGAACATGTGACTGCTTCACGTATCTTGATGAACTTTATTCTTTTATCACATGTTTTTCATTGAACAGACGAGGGGTCATTTGTACATGTCACGCCCCCCCACCTCATGGACGACAGAATGTCTGCTGCTTTTCACATCCTGTTCTTTTCACCATCTGTGATTGTTGTGCGATAATTGTGAAACCGCCTTAGGATCACTGTCGCTGAATGTCGGAGAGTTTTCTGTAAAATGTAACGAGACGTCCTGCTGGTCATTAAAGGCATCGCCTCATTAACGACACGTGTGACCTCCGACTCATGATGTCATGAGTGATGTTGTGAGACGACGAGGTGAAGTCGCTGTTCTTATCTGCTGTGTAAGGTCAGAGCCACGGTAACCACATGGGTGTGTCTGCTAGAGGTTGTGTTAAATGTTGTGCTGAGGTTGTGTTACAGGTTGGTTTGAGGTTGTATCAAGGTTGTAGTAGGGGCTGTGTTGTGGTTGTGTTGAGGATGTGTTTAGCTTGTGTTAAATGTTGTGTTAAAGGTTGTGTTGAGGTTGTGTTAAAGGTTCTGTTGAGGTTGTGTTGAGGGAGTGTTGAGGTTGTGTTGAGGGAGTGTTGAGGTTGTGTTGAGGGAGTGTTGAGGTTGTGTTGAGGGAGTGTTGAGGTTGTGTTGAGGGACTGTTGAGGTTGTGCTGAGGGAGTGTTGAGGTTGTGTTGAGGGAGTGTTGAGGTTGTGTTGAGGTTGTGCTGAGGGAGTGTTGAGGTTGTGTTGAGGTTGTGTTGAGGTTGTGTTGAGGTTGTGTTGAGGGAGTGTTGAGGGAGTGTTGAGGTTGTGTTGAGGGAGTGTTGAGGTTGTGTTGAGGGAGTCTTGAGGTTGTGTTGAGGTTGTGCTGAGGGAGTGTTGATGTTGTGTTGAGGTTGTGTTGAGGTTGTGTTGAGGGAGTGTTGAGGTTGTGTTGAGCAAGTGTTGAAGTTGTGTTGAGGTTGTGTTGAGGTTGTGTTGAGGGAGTGTTGAGGGAGTGTTGATGTTGTGCTGAGGGAGTGTTGATGTTGTGTTGAGGTTGTGTTGAGCAAGTGTTGAGGTTGTGTTGAGGGAGTGTTGAGGTTGTGTTGAGGTTGTGTTGAGGGAGTGTTGAGGTTGTGTTGAGGTTGTGTTGAGGTTGTGTTGAGGGAGTGTTGAGGTTGTGTTGAGGGACTGTTGAGGTTGTGCTGAGGGAGTGTTGAGGTTGTGTTGAGGGAGTGTTGAGGTTGTGTTGAGGTTGTGCTGAGGGAGTGTTGAGGTTGTGTTGAGCAAGTGTTGAAGTTGTGTTGAGGTTGTGTTGAGGTTGTGTTGAGGGAGTGTTGAGGGAGTGTTGAGGTTGTGTTGAGGGAGTGTTGAGGGAGGGTTGATGTTGTGCTGAGGGAGTGTTGATGTTGTGTTGAGGTTGTGTTGAGCAAGTGTTGAGGTTGTGTTGAGGGAGTGTTGAGGTTGTGTTGAGGTTGTGTTGAGGGAGTGTTGAGGTTGTGTTGAGGTTGTGTTGAGGGAGTGTTGAGGTTGTGTTGAGGGACTGTTGAGGTTGTGCTGAGGGAGTGTTGAGGTTGTGTTGAGGGAGTGTTGAGGTTTTGTTGAGGTTGTGCTGAGGGAGTGTTGAGGTTGTGTTGAGGTTGTGTTGAGGTTGTGTTGAGGTTGTGTTGAGGTTGTGTTGAGGTTGTGTTGAGGGAGTGTTGAGGGAGTGTTGAGGTTGTGTTGAGGGAGTGTTGAGGTTGTGTTGAGGGAGTGTTGAGGGAGTCTTGAGGTTGTGTTGAGGTTGTGCTGAGGGAGTGTTGATGTTGTGTTGAGGTTGTGTTGAGGTTGTGTTGAGGGAGTGTTGAGGTTGTGTTGAGCAAGTGTTGAAGTTGTGTTGAGGTTGTGTTGAGGGAGTGTTGAGGGAGTGTTGAGGTTGGGTTGAGGGAGTGTTGAGGGAGGGTTGATGTTGTGCTGAGGGAGTGTTGATGTTGTGTTGAGGTTGTGTTGAGCAAGTGTTTAGGTTGTGTTGAGGGAGTGTTGAGGTTGTGTTGAGGTTGTGTTGAGGGAGTGTTGAGGTTGTGTTGAGGGAGTGTTGAGGTTGTGTTGAGGGAGTGTTGAGGTTGTGTTGAGGTTGTGTTGAGGGAGTGTTGAGGTTGTGTTGAGGTTGTGTTGAGGGAGTGTTGAGGTTCAGTTGAGGTTGTCTTTTATTCAGCTGAGCTTCACCCTCAGTTTAGTCTGACAGGCACAACTGGTCTCTGTGTTGTAGGGAGGTGGAGTGAGGCTAACATTTCCCCCTGCTTTCAGTCTTTGTGCTAAGCTAGGCTAACTGGACACACTGGCATGTGGTTGTGCAGAGACAGAATGTTTTAGACTTTTATTTTGTAAAGTGCATGTTTCCTGTTAAGGCTCCTACACCAAATGTGCACTTTTTCATTGCGGAAATGGGCGGAGCTGAGAATGTATTCATCCATCACCTGACCCCAACACAAACCTGATTGGCTGTTGCTGTGATGATGAAACTGCTGCTGCTGCAGGTGATTGGTGGATTGAGTTGTGAAGGTTGTTTCAGAATAAAAGCTTCTAGACAGTTCACACACATTCTTCATCAGCAGGATTTCTCATTTGTAATAAACTGATCTGATCAATCAAAGTGTTTCTGATCAATTGTGTTTACATTCATTGGGTTTATTAAGAAAATGGAATAAGTCACATTACCCCCCCTGATGTAAATGGTCACATGATAGTCTGAGCTGGTCCTGGTCTTGGTCTTGGTCCTGGTCCTGGTCCTGTTCCTGTTCCTGTTCCTGGTCCTGGTCTTGGTCCTGGTCCTGGTCCTGGTCCTGGTCTTGGTCCCTGTCCTGGTCTTGGTCCTTGTCCTGTTCCTGGTCCTGGTCCTGTTCCTGTTTCTGTTCCTGTTCCTGTTCCTGTTCCTGGTCCTGGTCCTGGTCCTGGTGTTAAATCTACTGGAGATATTGAATGATATGGGTTCTGTTCCTGATGATGAGGGGTTTTAACCGGTCCAGCAGGGGGCAGCAGAGGTGTTTGGTGGTGGTGGTGGTGGGGGGAGGGGGGGGGATTTGGCAGGTGGAACCAGGTCACGTGACTCCGCCCCTTCCAGCTTCTTGGTCACAGAACCAAACGACTCAGAGATGAGAGGTGAGCGACAGAAGCTTTTATTTTTTTAACTGGTTCTCATGTGGTTTCCTTATTGATCTTCGTTCTGGGTTCAGTGGAACGTTTCTCTTTCTCTTCAGATGATCTGTCGTTTGAAGAACATGTATATTTAAGAAGCTCCAGATCAACATTTATCACTGGTTTCACTGGTGCGCCGAGCTTTTTTATTCAGATGTATCCAACTGTTAAACCTTTTCCTGACAGTTCCCATCAATTTTGGCAATTTCTTAAATAGTTTAATTACATTTGTTCAAATATCGATTCAGTCCAGGATGTTTCAGTTTACAATTCCAATGTTAGATATAAACCGGAGCTGTAAACTGAGCAAGGAACCCTCTTAGTGCATTATTAAAGATATGAAGGTAGAACTGTGTCTGCTCGTTACATTTTCAATTTGTTAAGATACTTAAGATAAGATAAGACTTTATTAGGAACTCAGTGGGGAAATTAGCAGGATTACAGCAGCAAGGGTCAAAATACATCAGCCAGTACAAAGTAACATGAGGTACTAACGTGTAAGGAATATAACAAATATATATAGATATAGAAACATATAAAACTAGTATTATAGTGTAAAGACAGGAATTATGTGTGAGGCTATTTACAGTGAGTGAATTGCACATGAACTGTTGATATTACACAGTTAGAAGAATATAGCAAAGTGAACAGTTAACAGAGTTCAGTCCATAGTGGTGGTGCATGGAGTTTTACTGGGACCAGAGCTGCCTGTACAGTCTCACTGCTGCCCCTTCAGACACTGAGGGAGCTGTCCCCTGTCTTTGTCCCGAGGATCCTCAGGGGACTGATACATGCTGCTGGATTCTCAGTGTCAGAGATCTCCCTTCAGAGCTTCTCAGGGACGACGCCCACAGGCCGAGGGTTCATCTTTCAAGGATTTGCACCCATGTGCAGAATAAACTCCATCTCTGGCCCCCCCCATGACTTTGGCCCACAGAGCCTTGATGTCACTAAGTTATCCACTGACTAGCCCCCTCATGGAGGTCAGGCAGGTCAAGTGTTCAATACACCTTCCCTGTGACCCTTTTACTAATATTGGGAAGAAACCAGCAGCGTCATATCTGTCGGGGGTTTTGCTGTAGCTCTTCCCTGAGGTCCTAGCTCCTCCTCTGTTCTCTCTCTCTCTCCTCTGCTCACAGCGAGGTTGGGGTGTTGGTTTCCATTCCCTCTCATCTTCTTGGGAGTTTGAGTTTCTTTTGTGTTTATCGTGCTGCATAGTTTTGAATGTGTGCTTTGAGGGGCTCGGACTGGACATGTGCTGTGACCTGCACGGATCCAGATCAGTTCAGTTGTGTCCGTTCACAGCAGCTGCTTTTTAGTCTCAGTATTTTCTATGTTTTTGAATTTCAGACCAGCTTCAGTTTGTTTTTTCACCAATTTTCTGGACTTAGCTATAACGTTCTTGATTTTATGTTCTTCTTCTCTTGTTGTTGACTCTTTTGCTCTTATCCTTTCGTTTATACTCTTTTATTCCAAGTTCCATATGCTCACAAATGCTCATATCAAACGTGAATAACTGAAAGATATCCTGGATATGTTGAACTGGTACGACAGGCCTCTGGTTTGTCTTGTGCAGAGGATGAGTTGGGCTGTGAGGTGCAGGAGGATCAGGAGCTGGAGGAGATCAGCAGGAGGCTGATCGTCCAGGAGGAGCTGCTCTTCAGTCACAACTCTTCCTCTGAGGACGAGGACCAGATGCTGAGAGAATTCGAAGCTCTGAAGCTGAAAATATGGATGGCCATCCACAATACCTTCCCCTCGTCCTCGTCCTCAGGACAGCTGGATGTCCTGAGGAGTGCCGTGGCTTCCATCCAGCAGCAGGAGGCGCAGGACCAGCGCTGGACATGTCGTCCTCACGACAGACTCCCAGTGTGGCGTCCTCTTAATTGTGTCAGAACTCACAACACTCTGCTGCAGAACATGGTGGCGTCCAGACTGAGGCAGGCTGCAGAGGACGAGTCGAGTGGAACCCACAGTCTGTCCTCACCCATGAAAAGACAGGTGGGCCGTCAATGACAACAAGTCTGAGACACAACGGGACGCATCAGGGACGTTTCAAGAGTCAAACATCGATTATATTTTATTTTCGCCTTATTTAATCTTTAAACATCGAGCTGTCTCTGAAAACAACAGTTACAAAAATATGTTTACAAAATTAGTGACAAAACTAAACAGTTTTGTTTCAAGTGTTTTCTACATTTCAGCCTCTGCCTGCTGTCTTCAGGTCTGTCGTCTGGGGAAGCGTGTGAAGGACGACCTGCTGACGGTGGCGAGGACAGTGAAGGGTTGTTACCCTCCACACATGGACATCTTGAACATCTATGCTGGATTCTACCATCAGAGCTTCTCTGCTCGACTCACTGAACTCGCTGCTTCTGCTCTGGGACCCGAGGACGTCAGCTACCTGCTGCTCTGGGTCAATGACTGCTACCCACAGTGAGTCAGCAGGAAACCATAGATCCTCAACCCGAACCAATAATAACACTTAGTAAGGTTTATATCCAAACATAAATGATCGATATGATAAAGAACGTGACCTTTGTGCACAGTGAAGATCTGTGAGGACGTGGGGTCGAGTCCTGCACCTTCATGTCGCTGCAGACAGGAGGACTGAACCTCCTGTTTCATCTTCTCAGTCTTTTACTGTTATTTTTTGGTCAGGTGATAATGAGTTCATTAGGTTTTGCCAAATAAAATGTTCCATGAAAGTGATTTGACTCATTAATCAGATCAGAGTTATTGATCAGCACAGTTTGAGAGAATCAGAGCAGGTGGAGGAGTGAAGCCGTTCTCTCACTTCAGTGTTTCCACCTCAGAACGGTTCTGAAACACGAGGACCTGGATGGAAAGATCAAGACGGCCTGTCTGGGTTCTCTGCTGAGGAGCGAGCACCTGGAGCTGCTGGAGGACCAGTACCTGAACCACAGAGAGGTGAAGACCAGCCAGGTCTTCAACATGAAGACACGTGAACCATCAAGTGTCGTGTCCATCAACAGCATGAAAACAGAGTGAGTGTGTTTGAACGTTTCTTCAGGACCAAGTGAAGCTGTGGCTGAGGACAGCCTTGAAGATAGAAGAGGACAGCTGGTGGAGAGGAGACACACCGGAGCTCATTGACACCTACTACTACAGTCCACTGGCTGCTGATGTCATACAGGTGAGAGACAGCTGAGAGACAGGTGAGAGACAGGTGAGAGACAGGTGAGGGACAGGTGAGAGACAGGTGAGGGACAGGTGAGAGACAGGTAAGAGATGGGTGAGAGACAGACAAGACACAGGTGAGGGACAGGTGAGAGACAGATGAGAAACAGGTGAGGGACAGATGAGAAACAGGTGAGGGACAGATGAGAAACAGGTGAGGGACAGATGAGAGACAGGTGAGGGACAGGTGAGGGACAGATGAGAGACAGACGAGAGACAGGTGAGGGACAGATGAGAGACAGATGAGGAACAGGTGAGAGACAGATGAGAAACAGGTGAGGGACAGATGAGAGACAGATGAGGAACAGATGAGAGACTTGTTTGAAACACCTGGAATCACACCTGGAGTCCAGGTGTCCGGCAGGTGTCCCTGGATTGGACCTGGACTGCAGTCCGTCTCTTCAGGTCTTTGTGTCTCCAGGTGATCAGCAGCTCAGTGACTGAGCTCCATCATGTGATCAGAGACCAGAGCAGGATTCAGAGGATCAGCGCTCACCTGGAGAGTTTCCTCCACAGGTAGACCACACATCATGAACCCCCCCCCCCCCCCCACACACACACACACACAGTGCGGGGGGGCAGCTGATGTGTCCATTCATGAAACAACCTGTGTTCCAGCTACGAGACGAGCATGAAGGAGTTTGTGAGGAGGAACCAAGGTAACGTGGAGTCAGTGGTCAAAGCTCACCTGGTCTGTGAGCAGCAGTTCAGGTGAGGTCACCGGTTCGATCCCTGCACCACTCCTGACCTGTTTCTCTGCAGCTGATTGGCTGATTCTGACTTTCCTCAGGAAATACATCACAGATCCGACAGGAAGTCTGACTGCGCAGCAGCAGCGTCACTGTCTGGACACTCTGTCTGCCCTGAGGGATTGTGGGTACAGGTATTTTACCTGTCCCATTCACATCCTGCTGAAGGTACAAAATACTTCCTGTACTAACTATACTGTAAGAACCAGGCACTTAGTGTGTATGTGTGTGTCCAGGTGTGTTACAGTCACCTGTGGACATCTGTGTGGTTGGACGGGGAACTTCCTGTTGTCGACTCTTTGCTGAGCTCTCTGAGCCGGCAGCTGATGTCCCTGACCGACCTGAACGCAACGTGCAGAGAGGTGAGACAGTGTGCTCACCTGTCTGTCTCACCTGTCTGTCTCACCTGTCCGTCTCACCTGTCTGTGTCTAACCTGTCTGTCTCACCTGTCTGTATCTCACCTGTCGGTCTCACCTGTCCGTCTCACCTGTCTGTGTCTAACCTGTCTGTCTCACCTGTCTGTGTCTCACCTGTCTGTGTCTCACCTGTCGGTCTCACCTGTCTGTCTCACCTGTCCGTCTCACCTGTCTGTGTCTAACATGTGTCTGTCTCACCTGTCTCTGTCTCACATGTCCGTCTCACCTGTCTGTGTCTCACCTGTCTGTCTCACCTGTCTGTGTCTCACCTGTCGGTCTCACCTGTCTGTCTCGCCTGTCTGTCTCACCTGTCTGTGTGTCGCCTGTCTGTCTCACTTGTCTGTGTCTTACCTGTCTGTGTCTTGCCTGTCTGTGTCTCACCTGTCTGTCTCCCCTGTCTTTTTCTCACCTGTCGGTCTCACTTGTCTGTATCTCACCTGTCTCTCTCACCTGTCTGTCTCACCTGTCTGTCTCACCTGTCTGTCTCACTTGTCTGTATCTCACCTGTCTGTGTCTCACCTGTCTGTCTCGCATGTCCGTCTCACCTGTCTCTCTCACCTGTCTGTGTCTCACCTGTCTCTGTCTCACCTGTCTCTGTCTCACCTGTCCGTCTCACATGTCTGTCTCACTTGTCTGTGTCTTACCTGTCTGTGTCTCACCTGTCTGTCTCACCTGTCTGTCTCACCTGTCCATCTCACCTGTCTGTGTCTCACCTGTCTGTCTCACCTGTCTGTGTCTCACCTGTCTGTCTCACCTGTCGGTCTCACCTGTCTGTCTCGCCTGTCTGTCTCACCTGTCTGTGTCTCGCCTGTCTGTCTCACTTGTCTGTGTCTTGCCTGTCTGTGTCTCACCTGTCTGTCTCCCCTGACTTTTTCTCACCTGTCAGTCTCACTTGTCTGTATCTCACCTGTCTCTCTCACCTGTCTGTCTCACCTGTCTGTCTCACCTGTCTGTCTCACTTGTCTGTATCTCACCTGTCTGTGTCTCACCTGTCTGTCTCACATGTCCGTCTCACCTGTCTCTCTCACCTGTCTGTGTCTCACCTGTCTCTCTCACTTGTCTGTGTCTCACCTGTCTGTCTCGCCTGTCTCTCTCACCTGTCGGTCTCACCTGTCTGTGTCTCACCTGTCTGTGTCTCACCTGTCTCTGTCTCACCTGTCCGTCTCACCTCTCTGTGTCTCGCCTGTCTGTCTCACATGTCTGACTCCCCTGTCTTTTTCTCACCTGTCTGTCTCACCTGTCCGTCTCACCTCTCTGTGTCTTGCCTGTCTGTGTCTCACCTGTCTGTCTCACCTGTCTCTCTCACCTGTCGATCTCACCTGTCTGTCTCACCTGTCTGTATCTCACCTGTCGGTCTCCCCTGTCTTTTTCTCACCTGTCTGTCTCACCTGTCCGTCTCACCTCTCTGTGTCTCGCCTGTCTGTCTCACCTGTCTGTATCTCACCTGTCTGTCTCACCTGTCTCTCTCACCTGTCGATCTCACCTGTCTGTCTCGCCTGTCTGTCTCACTTGTCTGTGTCTTACCTGTCTGTGTCTTGCCTGTCTGTGTCTCACCTGTCTGTCTCCCCTGTCTGTATCTCACCTGTCTGTGTCTCACCTGTCTGTGTCTCACATGTCTGTCTCACCTGTCTCTCTCACCTGTCTGTGTCTCACCTGTCTGTGTCTCACCTGTCTGTCTCACCTGTCTGTCTCACCTGTCTGTGTCTCACCTGTCTGTGTCTCACCTGTCTGTCTCACTTGTCTGTATCTCACCTGTCTGTGTCTCACCTGTCTGTCTCACCTGTCTGTCTCACCTGTCTGTGTCTCACCTGTCTGTCTCACTTGTCTGTATCTCACCTGTCTGTGTCCCACCTGTCTGTCTCACATGTCTGTCTCACCTGTCTCTCTCACTTGTCTGTGTCTCACCTGTCTGTGTCCCACATGTCTGTCTCACATGTCTGTCTCACCTGTCTTTTTCTCACCTGTCTGTCTCACCTGTTTTTTTCTCACCTGTCTGTCTCACTTGTCTGTGTCTCACCTCTCTGTGTCTCGCCTGTCTGTCTCACTTGTCTGTGTCTCACTTGTCTGTCTCACCTGTCTGTGTCTCACCTGTCTGTCTCACTTGTCTGTGTCTCACCTGTCTGTCTCACCTGTCTGTGTCTCACCTGTCTGTCTCACCTGTCTGTGTCTCACCTGTCTGTCTCACCTGTCTGTGTCTCACCTGTCTGTGTCTCACCTGTCTCTGTCTCACCTGTCTGTATCTCACCTGTCTGTGTCTCACCTGTCTGTCTCACCTGTCTGTCTCACCTGTCTGTCTCACCTGTCTGTCTCACCTGTCTGTCTCACCTGTCTGTGTCTCACCTGTCTCTGTCTCACCTGTCTCTGTCTCACCTGTCTGTATCTCACCTGTCTGTCTCACCTGTCTGTCTCACCTGTCTGTGTCTCACCTGTCTGTGTCTCACCTGTCTCTGTCTCACCTGTCTGTATCTCACCTGTCTGTCTCACCTGTCTGTGTCTTGCCTGTCTGTGTCTCACCTGTCTGTCTCACCTGTCTCTCTCACCTGTCGATCTCACCTGTCCGTCTCACCTCTCTGTGTCTCGCCTGTCTGTCTCACCTGTCTGTATCTCACCTGTCGGTCTCCCCTGTCTTTTTCTCACCTGTCTGTCTCACCTGTCCGTCTCACCTCTCTGTGTCTCGCCTGTCTGTCTCACCTGTCTGTATCTCACCTGTCTGTCTCACCTGTCTGTATCTCACCTGTCTTTTTCTCACCTGTCTGTCTCACCTGTCTCTCTCACCTGTCGATCTCACCTGTCTGTCTCGCCTGTCTGTCTCACCTGTCTGTGTCTCGCCTGTCTGTCTCACTTGTCTGTGTCTCACCTGTCTGTGTCTCACCTGTCTGTGTCTCACATGTCTGTCTCACCTGTCTCTCTCACCTGTCTGTGTCTCACCTGTCTGTGTCTCACCTGTCTGTCTCACCTGTCTGTCTCACCTGTCTGTGTCTCACCTGTCTGTGTCTCACCTGTCTGTGTCTCACCTGTCTGTCTCACTTGTCTGTATCTCACCTGTCTGTGTCTCACCTGTCTGTCTCACCTGTCTGTCTCACCTGTCTGTGTCTCACCTGTCTGTCTCACTTGTCTGTATCTCACCTGTCTGTGTCCCACCTGTCTGTCTCACATGTCTGTCTCACCTGTCTCTCTCACTTGTCTGTGTCTCACCTGTCTGTGTCCCACATGTCTGTCTCACATGTCTGTCTCACCTGTCTTTTTCTCACCTGTCTGTCTCACCTGTCTTTTTCTCACCTGTCTGTCTCACTTGTCTGTGTCTCACCTCTCTGTGTCTCGCCTGTCTGTCTCACTTGTCTGTGTCTCACCTGTCTGTCTCACCTGTCTGTGTCTCACCTGTCTGTCTCACTTGTCTGTGTCTCACCTGTCTGTCTCACCTGTCTGTGTCTCACCTGTCTGTCTCACCTGTCTGTGTCTCACCTGTCTGTCTCACCTGTCTGTGTCTCACCTGTCTGTGTCTCACCTGTCTGTCTCACCTGTCTGTCTCACCTGTCTGTCTCACTTGTCTGTGTCTCACCTGTCTGTGTCTCACCTGTCTCTGTCTCACCTGTCTCTGTCTCACCTGTCTGTATCTCACCTGTCTGTCTCACCTGTCTGTCTCACCTGTCTGTGTCTCACCTGTCTGTGTCTCACCTGTCTCTGTCTCACCTGTCTGTATCTCACCTGTCTGTCTCACCTGTCTGTCTCACCTGTCTGTGTCTCACCTGTCTGTCTCACCTGTCTGTCTCACCTGTCTGTCTCACCTGTCTGTGTCTCACCTGTCTGTCTCACCTGTCTGTCTCACCTGTCTGTCTCACCTGTCTGTCTCACTTGTCTGTGTCTCACCTGTCTGTGTCTCACCTGTCTCTGTCTCACCTGTCTGTATCTCACCTGTCTGTCTCACCTGTCTGTCTCACCTGTCTGTGTCTCACCTGTCTCTCTCACCTGTCTGTGTCTCACCTGTCTGTATCTCACCTGTCTGTCTCACCTGTCTCTCTCACCTGTCTGTCTCACCTGTCTGTATCTCACCTGTCTGTGTCTCACCTGTCTCTGTCTCACCTGTCTGTATTTCACCTGTCTGTCTCACCTGTCTGTCTCACCTGTCTGTGTCTCACCTGTCTGTCTCACCTGTCTGTGTCTCACCTGTCTCTGTCTCACCTGTCTCTCTCACCTGTCTGTGTCTCACCTGTCTGTATCTCACCTGTCTGTCTCACCTGTCTCTCTCACCTGTCTGTCTCACCTGTCTGTATCTCACCTGTCTGTGTCTCACCTGTCTCTGTCTCACCTGTCTGTATCTCACCTGTCTGTGTCTCACCTGTCTGTGTCTCACCTGTCTCTGTCTCACCTGTCTGTATCTCACCTGTCTGTCTCACCTGTCTGTCTCACCTGTCTGTGTCTCACCTGTCTGTCTCACCTGTCTGTCTCACCTGTCTGTCTCACCTGTCTGTCTCACCTGTCTGTGTCTCACATGTCTGTATCTCACCTGTCTGTGTCTCACCTGTCTGTATCTCACCTGTCTGTATCTCACCTGTCTGTCTCACCTGTCTCTCTCACCTGTCTGTGTCTCACCTGTCTGTATCTCACCTGTCTCTCTCACCTGTCTGTCTCACCTGTCTCTGTCTCACATGTCTGTATCTCACCTGTCTGTCTCACCTGTCTGTCTCACCTGTCTGTCTCACCTGTCTGTGTCTCACCTGTCTGTCTCACCTGTCTGTCTCACCTGTCTGTGTCTCACCTGTCTGTCTCACCTGTCTGTGTCTCACCTGTCTGTCTCACCTGTCTGTGTCTCACCTGTCTGTGTCTCACCTGTCTGTCTCACATGTCCGTCTCACCTGTCTCTCTCACCTGTCTGTATCTCACCTGTCTGTCTCACCTGTCTGTCTCACTTGTCTGTATCTCACCTGTCTCTCTCACCTGTCTCTCTCACTTGTCTGTATCTTACCTGTCTGTCTCACCTGTCTGTGTCTCACCTGTCTGTATCTCACCTGTCTGTCTCACTTGTCTGTATCTCACCTGTCTCTCTCACCTGTCTCTCTCACTTGTCTGTATCTTACCTGTCTGTCTCACCTGTCTGTGTCTCACCTGTCTGTGTCTCACCTGTCTGTGTCTCACCTGTCTGTCTCACCTGTCTGTGTCTCACCTGTCTGTCTCACTTGTCTGTGTCTCACCTGTCTGTGTCTCACCTGTCTGTCTCACCTGTCTGTCTCACCTGTCTCTGTCTCACCTGTCTGTATCTCACCTGTCTGTGTCTCACCTGTCTGTGTCTCACCTGTCTGTATCTCACCTGTCTGTCTCACCTGTCTGTCTCACTTGTCTGTATCTCACCTGTCTCTCTCACCTGTCTCTCTCACTTGTCTGTATCTCACCTGTCTGTCTCACCTGTCTGTGTCTCACCTGTCTGTATCTCACCTGTCTGTGTCTCACCTGTCTGTCTCACTTGTCTGTATCTCACCTGTCTCTCTCACCTGTCTGTCTCACCTGTCTCTGTCTCACCTGTCTGTCTCACCTGTCTGTATCTCACCTTTCTGTCTCACCTGTCTGTCCCTGTAGTCTCTGCTGACCGTGGTCCACCAGGAAGTGGTTCTTCAGTACATGAAGAGGATGATGAAGACCAAGATGAAGAAAAGAGAGCACCAGGTGGGCGGAGCCCAGCGGATGAAAGACGACGCTCAGAAGATCAACGACTTCTTCAGAGATGGGGTGAGTTGCTCCGTGGTGCAATGTAACTAAGTACTTGTACTCGAGTACTGTGCGTGCTTCCTGACGACAGGTTGTCCTTGTGAGCAGGGCTGCAGCGCCCCCCCCTGGCTCGGAGACGTTCTCTGTCGCGTGGCGGAGGTTCTCCGTCTGCAGGAACCAGGAGACGTTCAGCTGGAGCTGCTCAGTCTGGCTAGAACGTTCCCCGACCTCAGGTACACACCTGCTCAGCCAATCAGAGACGTTCAGGTTCTCCTGTAAGAACGTACATGTTGATGTGCGTGAGCATATGTAGATGTACATGTTCATATGTTCATATTCATGATTTCATGTTGGTAAATAAATTGTCGTGTCTCGTTTTAATATTTGACAAACTTGAACTTTCACCTTTAGGACGGGAGAAGTTATTTTACATGTTAGTTCCGTGTAGATGTGACTCATCAGGTCTTAGCATGTTCTTCACAGATTCAACTCATCTCACTCTCTCTGTGTGTGTCACTGGTTTAATGTTGTGTGGTCATTGTGTGTTGTCATGAACAATGTGACCTGGATCTGCCGTGGGAGACAAAGCGGTTGCTGTGGGAGCAGGCAGGTGTGTCCAGGTGGACTCAGGTGTCTGCGGGGACACTGAGTCAGGTCACCTGAGATCTTCTTCACTTCTGTTCCCTGAACTGAAACGTGACTCAGCTGCTTCATACCTGTAAAATCTCGTGTGAGTCACATGACGTGTGAGTCACATGACGTGTGAGTCACATGACGTGATCATCAACACTTTTCATGTTGTTATGATCACTTGTTGTTTCTCCTCAGTGACGCTCACGTGTCAGCGCTGCTGTCTCTGAAAACCGGCCTATCAGCTGCTGACGTTCGCTCCATCAGGCGGAACCTGGAGGAGAACCGCCTCCTCGATGTCTCCACCAGTCACAGCCCTCCATTCTTCTCCAAGGTCAAAGTCAAATGGATCAGTAATAAGATCAGTCAGATCCGACTGTAGAGCAGAACCGAGCAACAAACTGTTTTTATTGTTTCTTTTATTTGTCTCTTTGTTCCATTGTTGCTGCTTCATCAAGTTAATAAATGTAGACGTTTTGTTTTAAAAGTAGTTTCCTGTGGTTACATGTTACATGTTACATGTTACATGCTACATGTTGAGGACAGACAGCTGAGCAGACATTCTGCTCATTTGAAGAGTCTCCCATGTGGTGTCCCTCAGGGCTCTGTCCTGGGTTCTCGGATCTCTGTGATCAATCCAGTTTATTCTAATTCAAATAAAAAGCGTCACAGGAAATGGTTTCACCAAATTGTGGTTCGTGACATTTTCCTGATACTAGTTGAGCTAAGTTACAGATATGACATGTGACCGTAACATAGAGTGAATAAAGATGCACGACACGTCTCCACTTCCTCATTATGTTTGATCAACATGGGAATTAGTTGATTTCCACGTGATGATGCTCAGCTCAGCCTGCAGAAAAACATCAGATCAGAGAAATCAATAATCAATCATTTCTCTAACTCTGCTGCCATCTGGTGGTCAACGCTGTTTACTGCAACATAAAACCAATCCCTTCTCAAAGTGAAACTGAAATACAGGCAGACACAAGTAACTAACTCTAACTAACCCAAGGCGGGTTCTGATTAAGACACAGCCAAGCCACAGACCAGAGCAGGTGTAATCTGATTACATTGACTGACTGATCGGATTCATCACATCTGTCCTCCTCTCCTCAGCTGCTCAATGGACGTGTCCCCAACAGTAAATAACAAACAACACCATTTTCTCCTTCGGTAAACATTATATCAAACAATACTAGAAGTGAACTTAAGGGATATAAATATCTACAATGAGGGATGAAATTGAGAATATTTGAAAACCCCACAGAATGATCAACTGATGTAAGAACGATGAGTCCTCACTGAGACCAGGGTAACTGGCGTCTTCAAGGACATGGATCCAGCATGTCTCTCTTTGTTTAAGGCGTCTGGTTTTGTCCCTGGCATCAGAGGTGATTACTTCAGTGACTAACATTCTTAAAGCTTTATCATTTCCAGTTTGGGCTTCTCTGTAGTGTCTGGCTATATGATAATTCAGATTCCCTGAGCGGATGGAATACCTATGCTCGGCCACTCTGTCCCTCAGCCTCCTTTTAGAGAGACCTACATAGAAACAACCACAAGTACATTCAAGTCGTTACACAACACGGGTGGTATCACAATTCATTAAAGTGGTGATGGGTAGATTTAGTTGGTAACCGCATGTCTAAAAGTGGTTTTCACTGTATTGTAACAATCACTGCAGTTACCACAGCAGAGGTTTGGGACAGACAGGTGGGTCGGTGAGGACAGGTGTCCGAGCAGGACGCTGACTTCTGACCAGTTTGTCCCTGATGGTTGCTGCTCTTCTGAAACTGACCCCTGGTGGTTCAGTGAACACCTGCTGTAAGGAATGATCTCTCTCAATGATGTCCCAGTTTGTCTTCATGATCTGTTTGATCTGGACAGCTCTTTGATATATAATGTGACAAAGTAAGGTTTGTGGGTTTGCTCCGCCTTTAATTTGGGACGGAGCCATTTCCTCTCTGAAGGGACAGAGCTCTGTGGTGAGTCTGGGGCTGAAACCCTCTTCTCTGAGTTGTGCTGTGTTTCCATTGATTGAATATGGAAGTCTTAGGGTCACATATGCGTCCTATTCTCTGAATTTGTCCAAATTGGATATTTTTTATGACCAACTGTTCTAATACAGCGTTCTGGTCGGTGGCTTTTCTAACGATGGAGCGGAGCAGATATCCTTGGTCATCCTTAAATCTGTGGGTCTTAAAAGTTAATGACTTGTGGGTCATATTCCAAACTCATTTTAAGATTGTTATATAAGCACGGAAATGTAGAAGCTCCCCCCCCCAAGGACAACGCTGAGCTCATGGTGCGTTCAGGGACACAGATACTTTATTAGATATTCAGGTGCTACGAGGCCAACAGTTGGAGACACATAGAAGTCCTTCACATGTTGGAAGACGAAGTCTAAGTGAGCAGTGCTACATGTCCTGCAGGACGCTCTCTGATTGGTTACCGTGAGGGGGTGAGGGGGGGAGTGAGGGCTGAGGAGGCGGGGACACAGTTCACTTCTGCTCAGGGATCATGTCGTCGATGGTGTCTCCGGCCTCCAGACTTTTCTCCATGTCCACCAGCAGGTTGACGCCATCCACCACCATCTGAACCAGCTCCACCTCGGAGAAACCCAGACGGTCCGCGTTGGAGATGTCAAAGACTCCGCCCACCGCCGCTGTGTCCACTCCACCTGAGACACAGACAGGAAGTGATGTCACAGGGGCACTTTCATTGCTTAGACAGGACATTTGACACCATTCTGTCTCTACCCGTCTCTCTGTGTGTGTACCTGTGCCTCTCTTCTGAAGCCTCAGTCTCGTTAGGATTTCTCCGAACTTGTCGCTCTTGCTGAGGTTCGGCAGTTTGACGTGGACGCCGGCTCTTAGTCCCGTCCCCAGGTTTGACGGACAGGTGAGGACGTAGCCCAGGTGCTCGTTCCACATGAACTCGTGACCTCGCTCCTTAAACAAGCTCTCGATCTGCCAGATGGAGAGAGCACTGGTAAGACAGGTGTAACAGAGCGGAGGGAGAGACAGGTGAGGACAGAGGAGAGACACGTGAGGACAGATGTGGATAAGACGAGTTAGACCAGGGGTGCGACAGGTGAGAACAGAAGTGAGACCGCAGGGACGTGAAGACAGAGGACAGTTGGACAGACCTTGGTGAGTCCGGTGCAGAAGCGGGTGAACACCTCCCTCATGTTCCCGCCCTTCTCCATGCTGATGACGCGCAGGTGATCCTCCTCGTTCACCCAGACCAGGAAGCTCTTGTTGTCGTTGTGCCTGCAGGTGAAGGTCAGAGGGCGGGAACAGGAAGTCCGTCAACAACACGTCAACAACACGTCAACAACACGTCAACAACACGTCAACAACATGGCTTAGTGTTTGAAACATTTTTACTGTCTCCTGCTCTTGACAAAAACAAAGAAATTGGTAAGTGTCACATGATCAGATTGGTTTGATTTCAGTGTTCTGACTCTGAGGTCAGAGTTCATGGTGCGTTCACTGACCAGATGCCGCGGCCGTCGGGCCAGTCACGGGCCATTCCGGATGCCAGCAGCAGCGGGGAGACCGGCTTATCGAACAGGAAGTGGTCATCGATCAGCTGCTGCTGTTCCTCCTCTGTCATGTTCTTCAGGGCATAGTACTTCCCCTTCAACTCCCCGTCCAGGACGTCCAGGCCTGCGGCACATTACATCTCATTTAGCTGATGTTTCATCCAAAGCAAATCACAGTCAGTGCATCAACCATGAGGGAACAAACCCAGAGCAACAATATATATGTTTATGAATCTACAGGGACGTGTTGTTGCAGTAATGTTGACCGTCGAGTGCCACACCCATGTTCCTAGAGGTCTGGGGGGGGGCTAACATGGAGTTGTCAAAGGTCATAGTCAGGTCTTTGGTGGGAGGAGCCTTTCCCTGGATTTGGAAATGAGGAGCACACCGAGGGTCAGAGGTCAGACCCAGGGAAGGTGAATCGAGTCTAGTCTTGTTTAGTCCAGGGTTAGGGTTACACAGCTCACTCTTACAAAATGGAGGTCTGCTGCTCACCGAGCCTTACTGGGGCATTATGGGAAGTCTGAGTTTGTTCTCCACTGCCTCAGTGAGTAAACAGCAACAGAAACACCTGAATCATCAGTGTCCCTGAATGCACCACAGGTCATGTGACTGCAGCAGAAATAAACTAAACTGGAGCTTCGTACTTTCGATGGACAGGTTCTCGATGGCCCGTCGCTCTCCACGGCTGCAGTGGGGGGGCAGGCAGAAGCCACGAATACTGCGTCCGGTGCGAACCCGAGAGCTCAGGACGTAGTTTGGATCCAGATCATCTCCACCCTGAAACGTACGGGAGACCAGAGTCAGGTGGTTTAAAGGAAACCAGACTGAGATGCTAGCATCAGCTCCACAGTTCATCCTGACGGGACCATGAACGTCAGCTCCTCAGCTATGTGATCCCAAATATCACCTTCACATACAATTCACAAACATGTCAGTAACATGTTGTGTTGAGACGCTGCCTTATCCTGGTTTGATACACTACACCTGAACCTCCATCTTTACCAGACCCAAACCAAAGAGTTGCTGGTGAACCACAGATCAGACTCTGATGTGGACCTGGTCTGTGGACCTGGTCTGTGGACGTAAACTTGGTCTGTGGACCTGGTCTGTGGATTTAGACCTGGTGTCTGGATGTGGACCTGGTCTGTAGATGTGGACCTGGTCTGTGAATGTGGACCTGGTCTGTAGATGTGGACCTGGTCTGTAGATGTGGACCTGGTCTGTGAATGTGGACCTGGTCTGTAGATGTGGACCTGGTCTGTAGATGTGGACCTGGTGTCTGGATGTGGACCTGGTCTGTAGATGTGGACCTGGTCTGTAGATGTGGACCTGGTCTGTAGATGTGGACCTGGTGTCTGGATGTGGACCTGGTCTGTTCACCTGCAGGTTTTCAAAGTTCAGGTCCGTCTTGTGGATGTCTGAAGGCTTGTATCCTCCGTGGCGCTCTTCAATCACTGGATCCATCAGGTCCTGGAACACCTCGTACGTCTCCTCGTCTCCGGCGACGCATCCGACCGTCATGATGAACGGGTGACCTGCGGGAACCAAGAGGACCGATCAGTTCCGGCCCGGATCCTCCAAAGAACTTACACTCGTGGTGTTCAAATGTTTAGAACAGATGCTGCTAACTAGGTTAAGTTGGATTTGATGTGGAGGCTGGATCAGGTGATTGGAAATAAACATCCCCCCCCTCCCTTTCTGTGGGGGAATTAAAAAGCAGAAATTAACCAGAACTAACGAGTCGATCCAATTAAAGAGTTTATTATTAAGTAGCAGCTCAACCCCAGAATAGACGAGTAGGTTCCTTCTCAGTGAAGAGTTACCGGCTCCGAGGGAGGAAACCTGGATGACCTGTAATGTTCTCTTATTAAACTCAGACAAAACAGAGGTTCTAATTCATTACATATCATTTAGTTTTTATCCAAAGCGACTTACAATAAGTGCATGAACTATGAGGGAGCGTAGTCATGAGTCATCTTTGATCTAATTTCTCCTTTGATTCTTATTTAAAACAAGTTGCTAGGACCGCCTTCTTTCAATTCTCCAAAACTGACACATCTAAAATAAAATCTGATTTATAAAAACGTGCACACACACACACCCGAATGTTCCCTTTATAAATCACACTCCTCCTGGGAAACTCCGCCCCCTACACGCCCACATTCAACCATAAATGGTCAATGCAAAACACCTCATGAATATTAAATTAACATGCTGTCCAATGGGTTTTCTCCAGTGAATCAGCATCAAGTGATGAGAAGACATGGAGGTGAAGAAAAAGCAGTGATGTCATTAATAAGGAAAATACACTGAGTGCTAACATGTTAAAACAGGACAGAAATAACAAAGTGGTTTAAAGATGAAATAAAGTTTCTCATCATCAGAATGTGAAGGAACAAACTGTTTTTAATATAACTGCAGGATTATTAATTCAGAGACAAATGTCTATAGAATCGATTCGATGAGTCATCTTCATGGGACAGGAAACCATCACAGTCACTAAACACTCGTTTCCTCCTCATCCTTCTATCTCGTTCTCCTCCATCAGGGTCAATGCTTCCATCACACAGTACCTATATATTTAGAGTAATCAGATTACTTCACACATCACTGGATCCTAACCTCCACTCTGGGACGTTGTTTAGTAATAGAAAGTGAACACAGTTTATTTATTTTATATAAGTATTTTATATAAATCACGTTCACTGCAGAGAGTTTACACACACACACACACACACACACACACACACAGTATATGAAAAGTACAGTCTTGATACAGGTGCAGCGCTATAAAAGATTCTGCAACAGATATTTACGATATTTACTTCAAATTGCTCTATATACAGTATTTTTCAATTAAAGTTTTTTATGTGGAACCGTTTTGTCGCATGAGCTCAAATAACTTTGTTGGTTTTAATGTTAATGATGAAGTTGATCAATAAACTGCTTCAGTTCTCCTCAGTGCTCACATACTCCCGTCAAGTCTGTTTTTATAAATCCCAAGTTAGCGTGAGAAGACAAACAAAATGGAGTCTCAGAGATGTAACGCTTCTGAATGAGGCCGCTGGTCTGAGGAGTGACCTGTGCTGGTTGAGCTGGGATATGTAGCAGCTGCAGGGATCTGGATCTGTTTAGAGACGTTACCTGGATTGTCGATACCAGTCTGGATGACATCGTCCAGGGTGAATCCACTGGGCGTCTCCTTGTCCCTCAGGCTGGCGTACAGCTCAGGAGTGAGCACCTTGGCCATGTAGTTGTTGTGCTGGCTGAGGTCGGGGTACTCCTGCTCCGCGGAGTAGTTCATCTTCAGCGAGTTGTGGGTGTTACCGAAAGGCATGATGACGCCGGGGCTGACCTGGGAACAGGTGTGAACCATGATAAAGTATAAACAGGTGTGAACATGTTTTAATTAAGATTTCATTCAATGAAACCCGAGCGAGACCAGGAACAACTGTGTAATCATCATGTTTCAGCTCTGAGAATAATAAGAGGGATAATTATAGATATAAAGATTTTATTAATGATAGTAGCAACAATTCATATAAGAACAACAGCAATAATTACAGCAGTTGTCTGAATCCTGCAGCTCTGGAGGTGTGAACATGTATAAAGTAAAATAGGTGAGCAAAGGTATAATAAATAGATTATGGGCTAACAGTTAAATTTACTGATTATATATTAATGTTTACAATATTAGTTATAGATTGATGTTCAAATACAGATTACAGACTGATGTTTGCATTCATTGATGTTTAGATTGATTATATATTATTTATTGTTCAACAAACATCAGACACATGAAGGTCGACCATCTGTGACGTCACTGTGGCTTCTCAAACAAGTGCCGCAGTAAATGTAATCGTGTTTTAACCGGACGCTTGAGTGACGTCAGCTGCAGACCGGGATGAACCGGTCCGTGCACGTGTCCGAGAGGCGGGTCATTACTGAGCCAATCAAATCTGTTTGTCCTCATCACACCTGACTGGATTTAAGGTGGATTGATTTAAGGAAGCACAGCATGTTACGTCACAGACACGTTCACCGCAGAAACTGACTGCGACACATCTGCAGGACAGGGAGACAGACAGGGGGAGAGACAGGGGGAGAGACAGGGGGAGAGACAGGGAGAGAGACAGGGGGAGGGACAGGGAGAGAGACAGGGGGAGAGACAGGGGGAGAGACAGGGGGAGAGACAGGGGGAGAGACAGGGAGAGAGACAGGGAGACAGACAGGGGGAGGGACAGGGAGAGAGACAGGGGGAGAGACAGGGAGAGAGACAGGGGGAGAGACAGGGAGAGAGACAGGGGGAAAGACAGGGAGACAGACAGGGAGACAGACAGGGGGAGGGACAGGGAGAGAGACAGGGAGAGAGACAGGGGGAGAGACAGGGGGAGAGAGACAGGGGGAGAGACAGGGGGAGAGACAGGGGGAGAGACAGGGAGAGAGACAGGGGGAGAGACAGGGGGAAAGACAGGGGGAGAGACAGGGGGAGAGACAGGGAGAGAGACAGGGAGAGAGACAGGGGGAGAGACAGGGAGAGAGACAGGGAGAGAGACAGGGGGAAAGACAGGGAGAGAGACAGGGAGAGAGACAGGGAGAGAGACAGGGAGAGAGACAGGGACAGAGACAGGGAGAGAGACAGGGGGAGAGACAGGGAGAGAGACAGGGGGAGAGACAGGGGGAGAGACAGGGGGAGAGACAGGGAGAGAGACAGGGGGAGAGACAGGGGGAGAGACAGGGGGAGAGACAGGGAGAGAGACAGGGGGAGAGACAGGGGGAAAGACAGGGGGAGAGACAGGGGGAGAGACAGGGAGAGAGACAGGGAGAGAGACAGGGAGAGAGACAGGGGGAGGGACAGGGAGAGAGACAGGGGGAGAGACAGGGAGAGAGACAGGGAGAGAGACAGGGGGAGAGACAGGGGAAGAGACAGGGAGAGAGACAGGGAGAGAGACGGGGGAGAGACAGGGGGAGAGACAGGGAGAGAGACAGGGGGAGAGACGGGGGAGAGACAGGGGGAGAGACAGGGGGAGAGACAGGGAGAGAGACAGGGAGACAGACAGGGAGAGAGACAGGGGGAGAGACAGGGAGAGAGACAGGGGGAGAGACAGGGGGAGAGACAGGGAGAGAGACAGGGAGAGAGACAGGGGGAGAGACAGGGGGAGAGACGGGGGAGAGACAGGGGGAGAGACAGGGAGAGAGACAGGGAGAGAGACAGGGGGAGAGTTAGGGAGAGAGACAGGGAGAGAGACAGGGAGAGAGACAGGGGGAGAGACAGGGGGAGAGACAGTGGGAAAGACAGGGGAGAGACAGGGAGAGAGACAGGGAGACGGACAGGGGGAGGGACAGGGAGAGAGACAGGGGGAGAGACAGGGAGAGAGACAGGGAGAGAGACAGGGGGAGAGACAGGGAGAGAGACAGGGAGAGAGACAGGGGGAGAGACAGGGAGAGAGACAGGGGGAGAGACAGGGGGAGAGACAGGGAGAGAGACAGGGAGAGAGACAGGGGGAAAGACAGGGAGAGAGACAGGGGGAGAGACAGGGGGAGAGACAGGGAGAGAGACAGGGGGAAAGACAGGGAGAGAGACAGGGGGAGAGACAGGGGGAGAGACAGGGGGAGAGACAGGGAGAGAGACAGGGGGAAAGACAGGGAGAGAGACAGGGGGAGAGACAGGGGGAGAGACAGGGAGACAGACAGGGGGAGGGACAGGGAGAGAGACAGGGGGAGAGACAGGGAGAGAGACAGGGAGACAGACAGGGGGAGGGACAGGGAGAGAGACAGGGGGAGAGACAGGGAGAGAGACAGGGAGAGAGACAGGGGGAGAGACAGGGAGAGAGACAGGGGGAAAGACAGGGAGAGAGACAGGGGGAGAGACAGGGGGAGAGACAGGGGGAGAGACAGGGAGAGAGACAGGGGGAGAGACGGGGAGAGAGACGGGGAGAGAGACAGGGGGAGAGACAGGGAGAGAGACAGGGGGAGAGACAAGGAGAGAGACAGGGAGAGAGACAGGGGGAGAGACTGGGAGAGACAGGGAGAGAGAGAGACAGGGAGACAGACAGGGAGAGAGACAGGGAGAAAGACAGGGGGTGAGACAGGGAGAGAGAGAGACAGGGAGGTCACGGGGAGAGAGACAGGGAGAGAGAGAGACAGGGAGAGAGACAGGGGGAGAGACAGGGAGAGAGACAGGGAGAGAGACAGGGGGAGAGACTGGGAGAGACAGGGAGAGAGAGAGACAGGGAGACAGACAGGGAGAGAGACAGGGAGAAAGACAGGGGGTGAGACAGGGAGAGAGAGAGACAGGGAGGTCACGGGGAGAGAGACAGGGAGAGAGAGAGACAGGGAGAGAAACGGGGAGAGAGACAGGGAGAGACAGGGAGAGAGAGAGACAGGGAGGTCACGGGGAGAGAGACAGGGAGAGAGAGAGACAGGGAGAGACAGGGAGAGAGAGAGACAGGGAGAGACAGGGAGAGAGAGAGACAGGGAGAGAGACAGATAGGCAGACAGACCAAAAGACATGCTACTGTACATTTAGCGGCTGTGTGTCTGCATGGAACTTGTCTCTCTATCTGTCTGTCTGCTCCTTTGTTCCTCTAACCCCCCCCTCTCTGAGGATGTATCTATGGTTGATGATCAGGGCTGTGATTGGTCAGTTTCAAGGTGGTCCTACCTCAAGGTTCAGTCTGATGCGGGTCTGATCAGGTCCTGATGCGGGTCTGATGTGGGTCTGATCAGGTCCTGATGCGGGTCTGATGTGGGTCTGATGCTGTTGTTGCGGATTAAAGCGTCCCTCAGCTTTTTATACCCGCCCCCCGATCCTGATTGGCTCCTATTTCAGTCCATTCATTCCATTGGTCAGTGAGTCACTTGATGTGTCTCATCCTCTCTCTGCTGACACAGGCACTGATGATGCGGTTACAATTACATTTATAGTTACAATTTTAGTTACAGTTATAGTTCCTGGTATAGTTACAGTAAGTCTTATAGTTACAGTTAGATTTACATTTATAATTACTATTGCAGTTATAGTTGCATTTAAAGCTATAGTTACTTTTACAGTTAAAGTTACTGTAACAGTTATAGTTACCTGTGAACCTTGTGTTCGGTTCTTCAGTGTCTGCGTCATAGAGCTGCATGTTAAATAAAGTTTTGTGTGTTTGAATAAAGACAAAGTCTCCCAGCACAAGTTACTGGGCAACCAGCAGCAGGACGAAAGAAAGAAAGAGAAAGACAGAAAGAGGGAGGACACAAGGAGAGGAGGGAGGACAGAGGGTGTGAGGGAGGACACAAGGAGAGGAGAGAGGACACAAGGAGAGGAGAGAGAACAGAAGGTGTGAGGGAGGACACAAGGAGAGGAGAGAGGACACAAGGAGAGGAGAGAGGACACAAGGAGAGGAGGGAGGACAGAAGGAGAGGAGAGAGGACACAAGGTGTGAGGGAGGACACAAGGAGAGGAGAGAGGAGAGAGGACACAAGGAGAGGAGAGAGGACACAAGGAGAGGAGGGAGGACACAAGGAGAGGAGAGAGGACACAAGGAGAGGAGGGAGGACAGAAGGAGAGGAGAGAGAACAGGAGGTGTGAGGGAGGACACAAGGAGAGGAGAGAGGACACAAGGAGAGGAGAAAGGACACAAGGAGAGGACGGAGAACACAAGGAGAGGAGGGAGGACAGAAGGTGTCAGGTAGGACACAAGGAGAGGATGACACAAGGAGAAGAGAGAGGACAGAAGGTGTGAGGGAGGACACAAGGAGAGGAGGGAGAACACAAGGAGAGGAGAGAGGACACAAGGAGAGGAGAAAGGACACAAGGAGAGGACGGAGAACACAAGGAGAGGAGGGAGGACAGAAGGTGTCAGGTAGGACACAAGGAGAGGAGGACACAAGGAGAAGAGAGAGGACAGAAGGTGTGAGGGAGGACACAAGGAGAGGAGGGAGAACACAAGGAGAGGAGAGAGGACACAAGGAGAGGAGAAAGGACACAAGGAGAGGACGGAGAACACAAGGAGAGGAGGGAGGACAGAAGGTGTCAGGTAGGACACAAGGAGAGGAGGACACAAGGAGAAGAGAGAGGACAGAAATTGTGAGGGAGAACAAAAGGAGAGGAGAGAGGACAGAAGGTGTGAGGGAGGACACAAGGAGAGGAGAGAGGACACAAGGAGAGGAGAGAGGACACAAGGAGAGGAGGGAGGACAGAAGGAGAGGAGAGAGGACACAAGGTGTGAGGGAGGACACACGGAGAGGAGAGAGGACACAAGGAGAGGAGAGAGGACACAAGGAGAGGAGGGAGGACACAAGGAGAGGAGAGAGGACACAAGGAGAGGAGGGAGGACAGAAGGAGAGGAGAGAGAACAGAAGGTGTGAGGGAGGACACAAGGAGAGGAGAGAGGACACAAGGAGAGGAGAAAGGACACAAGGAGAGGACGGAGAACACAAGGAGAGGAGGGAGGACAGAAGGTGTCAGGTAGGACACAAGGAGAGGAGGACACAAGGAGAAGAGAGAGGACAGAAGGTGTGAGGGAGGACACAAGGAGAGGAGGGAGAACACAAGGAGAGGAGAGAGGACACAAGGAGAGGAGAAAGGACACAAGGAGAGGACGGAGAACACAAGGAGAGGAGGGAGGACAGAAGGTGTCAGGTAGGACACAAGGAGAGGAGGACACAAGGAGAAGAGAGAGGACAGAAGGTGTGAGGGAGGACACAAGGAGAGGAGGGAGAACACAAGGAGAGGAGAGAGGACACAAGGAGAGGAGAAAGGACACAAGGAGAGGACGGAGAACACAAGAAGAGGAGGGAGGACAGAAGGTGTCAGGTAGGACACAAGGAGAGGAGGACACAAGGAGAAGAGAGAGGACAGAAATTGTGAGGGAGAACAAAAGGAGAGGAGGGAGGACACAAGGAGAGGAGGGAGGACACAAGGTGTGAGAAAGTGTTAATTTTGGCAGCTATTTTTTATTTAGTGTTAGGGTTAGTCTTTAGACGAAAATGCATATTAGTTCTAGTCACATTTAGTCATTGTTATCCTTCTTAGTTTGAGTCACATTAACTCCTTGTGTCCTCAGGCCCAGGGACCCTGTGTTGTGTCTACATCTGTCCATTAGATATCCCTCCTCTGTAGGGCTGTAGCAGGGGGCGACGACCTTTACTTTCCAAAGAGTCATTTTGCCCCCTCTTCCCCCAAATGGAATTTGTCTGGAGCTGCAAAATATATTTGATAACAAATCTAATAAAGTTTAATATAAAGTTATACTATACCGACCTATAGTACATTTTATTGCTATTTTTACCTGTTACAACAAAGAAAAACACCAAACGCTTATGAAGAGGTGAAGAAAATACAGGCAAGTGTCGGCCTACTTTGAAATAAATTAAACACAGAACTATGTAAGGCTATTTTAATCTTCCCCATATTTGTGAGAAATGTATGAAATAAGAAGTACCCTATTTTGAAATTAATAAAAACATATAGCTGCAGCCTGATAGCTTAAAAGATATATTTTAGGTGGCGAAATGTGAAAACAAAAAATGAGAGCAGATACTGAAGCTCGGTGGAAGGAGGACACAAGGAGAAGAGGGAGGACACAAGGAGAAGAAGGAGGACACAAGGAGATGAAGGAGGACACAAGGAGATGAAGGAGGACACAAGGAGAAGAGGGAGGACAGAAGGTATCAGGGAGGACAGATGACATAGTTGTGAGGACACTGATTGACATAATGCCTTTCTTAACCTCTAACCCTAAACTAACCTTAACAAGTCTTAACCCTCAAACAGCCCATTGGATTTTTGAGGACCAGACAAAATGTCCTAACTATAATCAGGGGTAACTAATACCAAAATGGACCTCATAGCTATAGATAGACACACACACACACAAACACACACACACACACACCATGAACTCTGTTTAACACTGGGAACTGCTCCTTTAAGATTCAGTTTAATGTCAGTGTTTGCATGCAGCGTGTGTGTGTGTGTGTGTGTGTGTGTGTGTGTGTGTGTGTGTCTGTTTGTGTGTGTGTGTGTGTGTGTGTGTGTGTGTGCGTGACATCATTTCCTCATGTTTGACAGGATTGGCTGTGATAGGCTGAGCCGTTCTCTCTCTCTCTCTCTCTCTCTCTCTCTCTCTCTCTCTCTCTCTCTCTCTGTTATGTAACAGCCTGTCACTGACTCCAGGTGCATTATGGGACATGAAGAGGTGACCTCAATCAGAAACAAATTAGTTTAATGCCTATCACCATGGCAACCAACAAGATTATTGATCCAAATCAGGCCCCGCCCCCACCTATCTGTGACCTCACTACAAGAGCCTGAATTAACAGTGGAGGGAGGGTGAGGAAACTATGATGAAGGACAGGAAGGAAGGAGGGAAGGAAAAATAGAGGACAGGAAACATAAGAACGTGAGCCGTCAACCTATCTCTGATTGGCTGCTGGTGAAGCTGCAGTTCTTTAACCAACCACCAGAGGAGACAAACGTCAAGGGGATTGTGAGACAGGTGAGACAGTGACTCGGACCCAGACAATCATAACCTTAACATTAATGTTATAATATGTAAAACAGGTTGTTTATTTAATGAAGATTCATAAACAGAAAATCTGTCGTCATCAAACAGTTTCACCAGATTTATTTATTATCTGTGTTCTATGTCCTATGATCTGTAAGAAGTTTGAGAGGACCTTGACGAAGAAGAAGAAGAAGAAGAAGAAGAAGAAGAAGAAGAAGAAGAAGAAGAAGAAGAAGAAGAAGCAGAAGAAGAAGAAGCAGAAGAAGAAGAAGAAGAAGCAGAAGAAGATGAAGAAGAAGAAGAAGAAGAAGAAGAAGAAGAAGAAGAAGAAGAAGAAGAAGAAGAAGAAGAAGAAGTAGAAGAAGAAGAAGAAGAAGAAGAAGAAGCGGTTCTTCTGTTAGAAGTTTTGAGATAAAAACATTTACAGTGTCGGGACCAAGGAACCGATGGAGATGGAAGAAACGGACGAAGGCCTCGAGTTTTCACAGAGAAGAATGAAACAGTTTCACTTGTGATGTCATCATCATGGTCCCTCAGATCGCAAACACCATCAGTTTGACATTTTAATGTGTAGGTGTGACCACTTATTAATAAGTTACAGAAATATTCTCAATGACGTCCTCACACTAAAACATCATTCTTGCTTTGGTCAGTTCATATTTCTGGAGTTGTCCTGTTAAGGCCACCGTACAAAGGACCAGCAGCTCCCTGCTGGGAACCATCAGTTCTCTGGTGAGTGATGTCACAGTGCAGCTGCTCAACGAGCCAATCACAGCGCAGACAAGAGGATTTCTTTGTTTGTTTTTTAAGGTGGTTTTGTTTCCAGTTTTTCTTTTTAAATAGAAAATGTCAGGAAGAGAGTTTTGTTACTGATGATGAATCAGTGTTGATTCAGAGGTTTAGAACTTCAGGTTCTCCAGCTCCTCCTCGACCTCCGCTGACCCCTCGGGTCGGGGTCAGCTGGTCCTCGGGTTCTGCTGCGACGGCACTTCCTGGTCGACAGCAGCGGTCGGGACGTTGATGTTCGGGTCCTCGTCGGCCTGGTAACACTTCCCCAGGTTCTTGATGATGTTGAAGTTGGACCTAGCGGTTTCTGCGAGGCTGTTCTCCAGAATCCAACCATCCGACTCTGAATCAGGATCACCGAGCTGCAGGACGTTCTCCATGGCCGTCTGCAGGTAGCGGACTCCGGTCAGAACCATCACCTGGTGAAGAAGAAAAGTGAGAGAGCACATTTCAAATTGAACAACAATGTGGTAACATCTTGATGTCGGCAGGGGACACAGAGTCGGACGTTTCCACCTGGATCTTCCTTCTGTCTGTGAGCCAAACTCTCAGAGAAGAGACCGACTGTTGTTGGCCTTTGACCTAAATGTGTGAGCGGACGGTGCTGCTGCAGTACCTCAAACAACCAGATGAGGAGGACGGTGAGGCCAATGGACTGCATGATGCCCGTGTAGTGGTCGAGCAGCGCCTGTCGGCAGCCTCTCCTCCACAGGTTCCGCTGCTGGCTCTGCAGGTCGTAGTTGAAATGGGCCGAGCTGTTGCTGACCTGCTGCTGGATGCAGGGTCGAGGGGAGAAGGTGCTGCAGCAGCTGAAGGGGACGCTGTCCATCAGGAACTTCCCCTCCACGTTACTCCTCAGACGGCTGAGGAGCAGGACCAAGCCATTACCAACAGTAACTAGGACTAGAGCAGCTGCATCAAAGTGACAACAAGACATTTATATAAGATGACGTTTTCTCGATCCCTGAATCTAGATGTTGGACTGGTGGACGTGAGGTTTGAAGACACATTAGAATGGACCTGAATCATTTCAGATGATCTGTTCAAACTAAGAGGGTTGTTCAGTTTGACTATTGAAGGACAAACAGCCAATCAGATGTTTGTGTTGATGAACTTATGAGATCTGGGAGTTACCCTCATCTGTCTACGGATCTAGTTTGATCTTTACTCTGTTGTGGCACGTCACTTAAAACTCATTAGAATCTACTAGAACCATAAAAATCCACTTTGATCCAATAGGATCGAGTAGATTGAAGTAGAGGCCTCTCCTCGTCTTAAAAAGGATCCACCAGGATCCTCTAGAGAATGAATCTGCAAGAATCCAGAGGATCAAGTAGATCAAACCTCCTCTCAAATCCTCAACGGATCTGAACACACTCTGGTGAATCTACTTACTCTTGCACAGCTCTGCTACTCATGTCCAGGTACCGGTTGCTGATCCACTGGACCTGGAACCAGTCCCGGTATCCGGTGTTCCCGCAGCAGTGGAACTGGATTTGCAGCAGGTCCAGAGTCCTCTTCAGGTAGCAGCGGCCAGGCGTGTCCGTGTCCTTATAGTAGCGCATGGCGTTCCTTAGGCCTAGGAACAGAGACTCCTCCAGCTGACCACGGATGCTGTAGCACATGAGTGCCCCGGCCAGGACGCAGGAGGTGAAGAAGAAGGTGCAGATGACGTACGGCATCATCACCAGCTTCCATCGCAGGAACTTGTTGGTGTCTGCGCAGTCAAGGCAAATCTTCCCCCCGAGGAAGTTGATGCAGCCGGCCGCCAGGCCTGTGGTGATCAGCATGTGTGGCACGTAGAGGATCCCGTGCTCTGACATCACTTCTTGCCATTTCTGAATTTCAATTTTGAGGAATAAGCCGAGGCCAAAGAGGATGACCCCCGTCACCACAGAGATCCAGTTGAGCAGCCAGAGGACCTCGGCTAGCTTCTCTCTCTCCACCTTGGTGAAGGTCACTTTACCGACAGCCATGTCGGTCCTCTGCTTTTATTTTATCACGTCACACAATCATTGTGAAAAACTGAGTTCCTGAAGGTGCAGCTCCACTGACAAGCACGAGGGGCTGCATCAGAAATCAATGGTGTCAAACATTTCTCTATGGGACCTGACTGACTGTGGAGACAGATGAGGTATGTTTCAGACGTCAACATCCCAGCATTCCATAAACATAAGTTGGTTGTTCATCTGTCACATTTGAGTGATGTGTTGTTATGATGAAGATGATGAAAATAAAGATGCATCACAACATGAGCGGAGTTTAAAGGTTCGGTTCTGGTGCTTGTGTCTGTGACCTCAGGGTTCTGTCGGTGACCAGTAGACCCGTTGTCCCGTCGAGGTGAAGTCCTCACATCCAGTCCGAGGGGGTGTAGGAGGCTCGGAGGTCAGAGGTCAGGGTCAGTGTGGACCTCTGGGTGAAGGCCGCTGACAGCTCTGCGCGGCATCGTAAGGAGCTTAATGGGTTATTTTAGGAGGTTGACTGTGGGTCAGATGTAGGTCTCATGGCTGCGGAGAAGAGAGAAGGTCAAAGCTTCACACATAATTTACTGATCAATCCACAACGCCTCAGTTCCCTCTGAAACTTGTGTCCAGTCACAATCAGTTGTCACAACACAGACTGTGGTTTGTGAGCGTGCTCAGTTCCCCTGACCCTGAGTCTAGAGTCGTCAGATTCAATCAAATACACGAGTGAAAAGAGTCACTGATCTTCCATTAGAGCCACTGGTCGAATCAGCTTTCACTTAAATCCACAGGACCTTACCTTCAGGACCTCAGGACGCGTCCCCCCCCTCCTGCTCGTCCGGCTCCCACCTCCTGTCGTCGGGCGGCTGCTGGCAGTTTGAGCCGTGCAGCAGATATTGGGGCAGAGAAGAGGAGTTTTCACTGCCTGTAACTTACTGTCCTGCACTTTAATCTCCTTACAGCTAATCAGCCTTGTAAATAATCTCCAACCCCCCATTCACCAGCTGGACCACACTGCATCCTGCAGATCACACACAAGAGAACCGTCCAGGAGAACATGATGGAACCGAGTGTAACCACCCGCTGGAAACAGATCAGAGATCAGATTGGAACGTAGCGTCTCAGAGCCAACGAACCGGAGTCTGTGATGCTTCTGCTGTCGCGGAAATTTAGATTCTTCAAAAGTGACGATGACGAGTCGATAAAAAGAGAAAAGTCAAACAACTTTGTGATGTTTGTGAACCTTACAAGGATGTGGACGGAAAGTCGTTAATAATTATAGGACAGGAAGTTGTTTAAATAGAACAGGAAGTTGTTTTTATCCAGAGCCAAATTCAGAGTGTAGATCAGTGACGTCAGAACCTCACACATCAGGAGGTGTAGTTCTGATGTGTGTCCACTAGATGACCTTCAGATACGTGACTGACACAGTCCTCAGTTTGTATTGTTTTTATATATTGATTAGTCTTTTATAATTTTATTTTTGTATAAATTTCTGTTTTTAATCGTTTTTATGTTTATCTTTGTGTTTATCATCTGTATTAAATAAACAAACCCCAGATAAACAAACCCTTCCACGATAAGAGCCTGAGAAAATAAACCCTGTTTATGTTAATTGTTGTTGAATCTCAAACAAAAACAAATCAACATGTTTTTAAAACATTCGCAATGACATCACTGCGGGGGCGGGACCTGTTGCTCCCGGCTCCTGCCAATCACAACCTGACGTCATCTAGCCGGAACGTTTCCGGCCCAGGAAGGCGGGCCCTCCGTGTTCCACATTCCGGGGTATCACGTCATCATAGAGCTGCAGGTCCCAACTTCCGTGACAGAGATTTCATCATTCAAAATAAAAGCAGGGAGTGGTTATTTTAAACAGCAGCCGGTCTTAAAAGACATTTTATTATTATTACTTATTTACACAGTTCGATAATAATGTTTTACCTTTGAAAATACAGTTTAAAATATTATACAAATAAACTTTATATCATTATACTAATATTTATTAACTTTTTTATAAGAATTGTTATTACTACTCTTGGTAGTATTGATTATTGTTATGACATATCGTTTATAAAGTTACAAATAACATTTATTATTTATTAACTATGCAAATAAACTTAATTTGTTAGTACACAAACTTATTCAAATCATAAATATTATACAAATAGTTTTTTTATACTTTTTTATAACCCTAATAAAGTTCATAATCTTTTCATCAATAAAAAAGTTTATGACTCATGATCAGAAAAAATACTAGAATCAGACAACTAATGATTGAAGATCAATTACTGATATAATTAGATAAAAAAAACAAAACGTGTTTCACAGTTTCTCATACATCAATTATTCAATTAATCAATCACATTATATTAGTATCGTCTCATATTCACAGGTCCCAGTTTGTCTCATAGTCTTTAACAAGGTGAGACGTCCTCTGTCCTTCAACAAGAGTCAAACTACTGAAACCTTTAACAGGTGAAGAAGGTAGAAACCTCAGAGACACATGAGGACCCGTCTCCCAGGACGGACACGAGTCAACAGATGTCCCGTGTCAAAGAGGACATCAAAAGGATCACAGGATTTACAGCTTGTATTAGAATAAACATTTTGTAGCAGAACTGAAGGTCAATAAACTGATGGATTATTGTCAATGATGGTCGAGTATCTGTGGAGGAATATTATATATCAAGCTGTCTTGTTGTGATCATAGTCCACGATCAGGATCCACCATCATAATCTCTGATTCTCGATCCACTATCATAATCCAGGATGTGGTCTGTGGACGGTGAGGCAAAGTGACTCCGGAGAAGAAGTCAGGTCAGTAACATGTATTGATGAGTAATTCATTTCTCTGATGTGATAAGGATGAAGAAGAGGAAGGAGAAGCTGGAAAGAGAAGCTCCGTGTGTCATGTGACCCCGACCTTCTAGACCTATGGCAGCAGAACTGAGATCAGGTCTAAGACAAACCTGGACCGGCTCTAACTACAAGCTTTATCGTAAAGGAAGGTTTGAATCCTCAACGTACAGAGGGAGTCTGCCTCCACAGCTGGAGCTGAGATGATTCCACAGGAGAGGAGCTGGAGGCTGAAGCTCTGGCTCCTCCTCCTCCTCCTCTGCTTTAGAGACTGTAGCGACAACAGCCTGAGTTCTGGGAGCTCGGGGTTCTAGTGGTGATAAGTAAGATCAGCTCTTTTAGGTTTGATGCTGCCATATATATATATATATATATGTATTATGCCATATATATATAATACATATATATATATATATATATATATATATGTATTATATATATATGGCAGCATCAAACCTAAAAGAGCTGATATATATATGTATTATTAATGTAGGTGAGGAGAATTGTATAACAGTAGTCGTAAACGAAGGAGGTGTTTTATTGTGAAGCCCTCCCGCACAGGAAGTGTGTGATGGTGTCCAGCTTGTTGAATCCTCCGTCAGGATTCAGCCATATTCCCCGGAGCAGCTCCACCGGCTGTCGGCTCCGAACTGACCCGAGACCTGCTAATCCTCCGCCGGTCGCCTCCTGGTTCCGACGGACATTTTAAACAAGGCCGCGCTCGGCCCGCAGCTCCGGGACACGTCACTGACAGCGAGCGGCGGACATGGAGCCGAGGACCTGAGTCCAGATTTACGGGATTAGACCGGATGTGGAGCGCGGAGCGACGCGGGCCTGCAGCCTGAGCGGCTCTTAGCGCGACGGAACCCGGCAGAGACACCGACACGCAGCGGCTCAAAATGTCCTTTCCCCGGAGCTAACGAGCTAGTTGCAGCTAGCAGCCTGCGCTCGGGCCACTCGGCAGGAAGCGGCCCCGACACTCGGACCCAGCGGCCGGGGCTTGTCGTCGGAGACGCAGCGGGAGCGGCGGGCGCTCGTCCCGGGCCAGGATGTCGGCTCAGGTCCGTCTGAAGCGGCTGGAGGAGCTGCTGCTGGAGCAGCGCGCGGCCGGATGTGTGAGCGTGGAGGCGCTGCTCGACCTGCTGCTCTGCCTCAGCTCCGAGTGCTCCAGCGGGCCAATGAAGAGGGAGAAGCACATCACCGACTTCCTGGAGTGGGGTGAGTCCCGCCCGGGCCACAGACCGGGCCACAGACCGGGACACTGACCGAGACACAGACCGGGACACTGACCGAGACACTGACCGGGACACACACCGAGATACAGACCGGGACACACACCGAGATACAGACCGGGACACAGACCGGGACACAGACCGAGACACAGATCGGGCCACAGACCGAGACACAGACCGAGACACAGACCGGGACACAGACCGAGACACAGACCGGGCCACAGATCGGGCCACAGACCGGGACACTGACCGAGACACTGACCGGGACACAGACCGGGACACAGACCGAGACACAGATCGGGCCACAGACCGAGACACAGACCGAGACACAGATCGGGCCACAGACCGAGACACAGACCGAGACACAGACCGGGACACAGACCGAGCCACAGACCGGGACACAGACCGAGATACAGACCGGGACACAGACCGGGACACAGACCGGGACACTGACCGAGACACTGACCGGGACACAGACCGGACCGAGACACAGACCGAGCCACTGACCGGGACACAGACCGAGATACAGACCGGGACACAGACCGGGACACAGACCGGGACACTGACCGGGACACAGACCGGACCGAGACACAGACCGAGCCACTGACCGGGACACACACCGAGATACAGACCGGGACACAGACCGAGACACAGATCGGGCCACAGACCGAACCAAGATACAGACCGAGACACTTACCGAGACACTTACCGAGATACTGACCGGGACACTGACCGGGCCACAGACCGAGACACAGACCGGGCCACAGACCGGGACACAGACCGAGACACTGACTGGGACACTGACTGGGATAGTGTTTGAGGGACAGTGTTGGATCACGAGGGACAGTGTTTGAGGGACAGTGTTGGATCACGAGGGACAGTGTTGGATCATGAGGGACGGTGTTTGAGGGACAGTGTTGGATCATGAGGGACAGTGTTGGATCATGAGGGACGGTGTTTGAGGGACAGTGTTGGATCATGAGGGACAGTGTTGGATCATGAGGGACAGTGTTGGATCATGAGGGACGGTGTTGGATCATGAGGGACAGTGTTTGAGGGACAGTGTTTGATCACGAGGGACAGTGTTTGAGGGACAGTGTTGGATCATGAGGGACAGTGTTGGATCATGAGGGACAGTGTTTGATGGACAGTGTTGGATCATGAGGGACAGTGTTTGAGGGACAGTGTTTGAGGGACAGTGTGGTTCCTTGAGGCACGTCAGGTTTTCCAGGTTGACTTGCGAGCTGTGAGATGTCGGCTTCAGGGACACAGAGGACGGTGGATCTTTGTGGGACACCAAAGTTTCCCAGAGTTATCAAAGGACTTTCAGGTCATTGAAGAGTCCCTTGATCAATATATTGATTAGAAGTTCCTCACTATCCCACTTTGACCCAGTTTGTCCTGGATCAGTCTGTCCCTCTCAGACATTGTCCAGTTGACAGCAGCTGTCAGTCTCTGATCGACCTGTAAACTGATCACCACATGTTGTTATGATCAGATCATCGATAACATCTGATCCCACGTTGAGTCCAGATTCGTCCCCAGTTGTGGGACTGGTCAGATTGAAGTCACATGATTAATGATCAGAGTCATGGACCCTTTTCTGTCCATCAATTGTTATTTTGATTTGAGATTTTCCTGGTCACATGTCACTCACTAAGGTTACCGATTTATATTTTACAGATAACAAGGGCACTGACCTAGTTTTTATTACATGAACATAGCATGTGCATAACACGAATATAACATGTATACTTGTCAGTGAGAGGTTTTATATAATGTATTTATACTTGTGACATGTGTCATATAACATGTATATCACATGTATTTAACATGTATATCACATGTGTTTGTACTTGTGTTTGTCAGTGAGACCCTTCACCACCACAGTGAAGGACATGTTTAATATAACATGTCTATCACATGTATTTAACATGTATTTAACATGTATATAACATGTATTTAACATGTATATAACATGTATTTGTACTTGTGTTTGCCAGTGAGACCCTTCACCACCACAGTGAAGGAGCTGAGGCTGCACAGGGATGATTTTGAGATGCTGAAGGTGATTGGACGAGGAGCTTTTGGAGAGGTAAGACTTCCTGTTGAACTTTGACCCACGCATCACATTTCCACTAGGTTTCCTCATGAGCGTCTCAGATGGAGGACGACACTGGTGATGTAGGTCGCGTCACTCGATGGTCATGAGTGATGTCAACTTTGTTTTCGTGACATCACTCGACACAGGCACAATTTTCATCCACCATTTAGTTTGAACATGTTCTTCTCACACGTGCTCCTAAATACATGTTCACTTCACACACATCTGTTTGAAGTTGACTTTTATTTTGGTAGATGTGATTAAAACATTTGCACTGTTGACTCATTAACGACAGGAAGTGGTCCAGCTCAGCTTCCTGTAAAACGCAGGAAGTAGAATGTGATCAGGAAGCTTTTCCTCCTTTGTCCTCACGAGAGGATGTCGTCTGTTGAGAGTTCAGCTGCACAGCGTCAATATGAAGGAGACTGTGAATCTCACATCAGAGCTAAAGAAGGATTCAAGTGGAGAATCTTTACTGATCAACTTTGATAACCAGCTGAGAACTAAATGACTGAGGACTGGACTCAAAACCACACTGAACATCCCAGTAACAAACTGAAACCACAGGCTGATCCAACTGGTGTGGATTTCATCAAGTCATCAAGTGACTCAGTGGGTGTGGCCTCCTCCTGCCTCCATGTTCTCCTGACAGCATCTGGACATGATGCTCCTGAGGTGTCGGAGGATGGAGTCCTGGGTTTCTTCTCCAAGACCTGGATCACCACCTCCTGGACCTGGATCATCACCTCCTGGACCTGGATCACCACCTCCTGGACCTGGATCACCACCTCCTGGACCTAGATCATAACCTCCTGGACCTGGATCATCACCTCCTGGACCTGGATCACCACCTCCTGGACCTGGATCATCACCTCCTGGACCTGGATCATCACCTCCTGGACCTGGATCACCACCTCCTGGACCTAGATCATAACCTCCTGGACCTGGATCATCACCTCCTGGACCTGGATCACCACCTCCTGGACCTGGATCATCACCTCCTGGACCTGGATCACCACTTCCTGGACCTGGATCATCACCTCCTGGACCTGGATCATCACCTCCTGGACCTGGATCATCACCTCCTGGACCTGGATCATCACCTGCTGGACTGTGGAGGGACGTGGTGGCGTGGGATGCACCGACACATGACGTCCAATAGGTGCTCAACTGGATTTAGGTCAGAGGAACATGAGGCTCAGTCAATGGCATCAACACCTTCTTCATCCTGGAACTGCCGACACACACTGGACACAGGAGACGTTGTCCTGCACCAGGAGGAACCCAGGGGCCAGGGCACCAGGATATGGTCTGACAGTCGCTCTGAGGATTTCCTCCTGGTACCTAACAGCAGTCAGGGAACCGTGGGCTGGGACATGAAGGTCTGTGTGACCCTCCCAGGTTCTGCCGCCTCAGACCTTCACTGATCCACCAAACTCCTCATAGATGATGTCACAGCAGCTTCTCGTTCACCAAGACGTCTCCAGACTCGTTCACACCTGTCACTTATGCTCGGTGTGAACCAGCTCTCATCTGTGAGGAGAACGAGGCTCCAGTGGTGGACCTGCTGGTCCTGGTGTTCTCTGGTGGATGGAGCTGTGAGCTCAGGTCCCACTAGAGGACGTCGGCCCTCATGTCTCCTCATGGAGTCTGTTTCTCACAGTTTGGTCAGAAACACACCAGGAGTCTGCAGGAGATCATTTTGTAGAGCAGTGGTCCTGCTCCTCCTCCTCAAAGGAGCAGATACCTGCTGCTGGGTTGATGCTCCTCTACTGTCTCCTGGTGTCTCCTCCAGGCGTGTGTGTCTGTGTCTGTGTCTGTGTGTTTCCACATACCAGAGGAAAGGTGTGTCGGAGCCACACCTGCTGCCTGAGGATAGAAACACACTACTGTTTGTGTACGGGCGGCTGTGGCTGAGGGGTAGAGTGTTCGTCCTCCAACCTGAAGGTCGGCAGTTTGATCCCCAGTCTGACCCACCTGCATGCCGAAGTGTCCTTGGGCAATCCTCAAATTGGTCCCCACAAATACAGAGAAACCAAAACCATAAACACACAGAGTGACTAGAGGCTCAGACACATTAACTTAGTTTGTGTTCAGGTTCGGGACTCGGGACCCGGCCGGGTTCACGTGAAGAATCGAGTTCAGGATCAGGTTTAGAATCGAGTTCAGGACTGAGGTGTGGCCCTCAGCTCTGTGGGCGGTTCACTCAGGTATTTCATGTGAAAACACAAACGCATCAGAGAAGCACCTGAGGTCTGACTGGTCAGGTGATGTCAACCAGCTCAGGTGTCTGTCAGCCAATCAGGTGCTTGAACGCTCACATACCTGGGAGAGACTTCAACATGTTTGAACTGGAGACGAACCACATCACTGAGTGTGAGAGGACACACCTGAAACCTGGTGCACCGGGTGCAAGTGGTGCACCCTATCAAACCAAAACAAAGAGTCCCAGAGGAACTGGAAGTGAACTGTCCCCTTGTGTTGATGTGTCTCTGTCTGTCTCACTCTGTCTGTCCCGTCTCTCTCTGTCAGGTGGCCGTGGTGAAGATGAAACACACAGAGAGAGTTTACGCCATGAAGATCCTCAACAAGTGGGAGATGTTGAAGAGAGCAGAGGTGAAGAACACGCCTCTAACATGCTAGTGTTGGATTGTTGTCTTCTGTTTACATGTTTCATATGTGAACGTGTCCTCTGTGCAGACTGCGTGTTTCCGTGAGGAGCGTGACGTCCTGGTGAAAGGAGACAGTCAGTGGATCACCACTCTGCACTACGCCTTCCAGGACGACAACTACCTGGTGAGTCGTCGTGACGCCACAGGACGGCTGACCTGAGATCTGCATGTCGGTCGTTTCCTGTCGGTTCCGTGCTTTGTTCCCCGGCTGCATGTTCTCCCTCCTCACGCCCTGCTGACCTGCGCTCACTGAACGCTAACAGTAAACACCAACACTAAGTTATCAGGACGCGTACAGGACTGATGTTTACTTTGTGTTTTTTTTAATTTGCTCTGTAGTTTATGACTCACATATTTAAACACATTGAAAAAACAAGACGAGACACAGCAGGCACATCCAGGACGTCAGGTTTAAAGATTCTGGAATGATCCGGATTCATGATCCAACACCATCGACTCATAACTAAAGATACACAGGTTCATCCTGCAGATGATGACACAACACAGTGCTCTGACTTAGTTTTGCAGAAGAAGCGTTTATCCAGGAACATGAATATGAACTCAGCAGGTTTTTATAAAGTTCTACATGTAAGTGAACAGGAAACGTCAGAGGAACAGAACCCTAACCCTCTTTCTTTGTGTGTGTGTGTGTTTTGATGACTTGTTCTGTACTACCTGGTAACAGATTACTCTGTGTTGTACTTGAACTGCAGTACCTGGTAATGGATTACTACGTTGGTGGAGACCTGCTGACTCTGCTCAGTAAGTTTGAGGATCGTCTTCCGGAGGACATGGCCAAGTTCTACGTGGCAGAGATGGTTCTCGCCATCCACTCCATCCACGAGCAGAACTACATCCACAGGTGAGCTCCACTGGTCTTCATGGTAACCTCAGTCCTGTAGACCAGGGCCGGTTCCAGTTCAAAGTCCAGCTCGTGTGTTCCAACCCGTTCTATCAGGAAGCTCATTGTCCCAGAATGCACTGCACACCAGCAGGCAGATGACATCATGTGCTGCGTTTATACAAAGAACGACTGACTGGAAATTCACTCTGTAATGACGACACACACACACACACACACACACACACACACACACACACACACACACACACACACACACACACACACACACACACACACACACACAGTCTGAGTGTGTGTGTGTGTGTCAGAGGAAGCGGCCTCTTCCTGAGAGCAGTGTCCTCTGGGAAACGTATATCCTGCTCAGCCTCCTTCCTGCTCAGACTCTCGGCTGTCGGGGGGGGGGGGGGGGGGGGGTATAGGATTATTGAACAGGTCTCTGATGTCTGAGCTCGTCATGACAAACATGATCTGATTTCTTTTACAGAGATATTAAACCTGACAACGTCCTGCTGGACGTCAACGGTCACATCCGTCTGGCCGACTTCGGGTCCTGTCTCCGGATGATGGAGGACGGCACGGTAACGCTCATTAACGATAACCTGACTCGTGCTGCAGAGCTGAAGGGAAGCAGGTTCAGTTCATGGTCTCTCTGCAGGTCCAGTCCTCGGTGGCGGTGGGAACTCCGGACTACATCTCCCCTGAGATCCTGCAGGCGATGGAGGACGGGATGGGACGCTATGGACCTGAGTGTGACTGGTGGTCCCTGGGAGTCTGCATGTACGAGATGCTGTACGGAGAAACGCCGTTCTACGCAGAGTCGCTGGTGGAAACTTACGGAAAGATCATGAACCATGAGGTGAGAATCACTTTACTGAGGCACATGGTGATGTGGTGTGAACAGATTTGATCTTGTTCACACTCTCTACGTCTCAGCTCGTCCTCATTGCTGTTTCCAGGTCGTCTGTTTGTCTCCAGAGTCTCGTTCCACTTCTTCTTTTCTAAATCTGAACTCGCCTTGCTCCTCGTTTCTGGCTCCCGTCCTCCTTGTCCTCCTTGTCCTCCTTGTCTCAGGAGCGTTTCCAGTTCCCCTCCCACGTGGCCGACGTGTCAGAGGACGCCAAAGACCTGATCCAGCGCCTGCTCTGCTCCAGAGATCATCGGATCGGTCTGAACGGGATCTCCGACTTCAAGAGCCACGCCTTCTTCACTGGGATCAACTGGGACAACATCCGGTCGGCTGAGGCCCCCTACATCCCCGACGTGTCCTCGCCCACTGACACATCCAACTTTGATGTGGACGACGATGTCCTCAAGAACCCGGTGAGGACAATGGTTCCCGCCCCAACTGCGAACCATGACACCCCCCCCGCCCTCAGTGTCATGACCTAATTTACATCTTTGTCTTTCAGGAGATCGCCCCCCTTGTGTCTCACACTGGTTTCACTGGTCAGCACCTCCCCTTCGTTGGCTTCACCTACACCACCGACAGCTGCTTCTCCGACCGCAGCTCCGTCAGCGGGGCAGGGCACAGCCGCCGCCAGGAAACGGAAGGAGGGGTGGGGGGAGGTGAAGAGGTGGAGGCGTTTGAGAGGAGGATCCGCCGTCTGGAGCAGGAGAAGCAGGAACTGAACCGAAAACTGCAAGGTGAGGAAGACACTGTCCGACCTGCTTCACATGAGTCACTGTGTTTACTGTCCTGACCCGTGATCCTGACCTCGGTTCCTTACACCCTGACTTCTGTTCCTCCCCCTGACCCTTGACCTCTGACTCTTGACCCCTGATCTCTGATCCTTGCTGACCTCTAACCCTGCAGAGTCGACTCAGGCGCTGCAGGCCCCGACTCGAGGAGGAACTCTGACCCGAGACAAAGAGATCAAGAAACTGAACGAGGAGATCGAGCGGCTGAAGAAGAAGCTGGCAGGTCAGAGGTCACATGACTCTGCTGTAGTAACAGTGGTGTTGTCATGGTAATATTAGAAAAGTTCTAGTGGTCCTATTTGAAACTGTTCAGGTATTGAAGCTCCTCCCCCTGTGCTGTTGCAGACTCTGATAGGCTGGAGCACCAGCTGGAGGAGGCGGTCACACTCAGACAGGACTATGAGAGCTCCGCCTCCAAACTGAAGAGTGTGGAGAGACAGGTGAAGACACTGAGACAAGAGAAGGAAGACGTCCATAAGGTGAGACACCTGGACACGCCTGCATGTCCCTCACCTCCTCTCTCGCCATCTCCTCTTTCCTCCCTCTCATCCCCCCTCTCTCTCCTCCTCTCTGTCTCCTCCTCTCTGAGCAGCAGCTGTCCGACTCTCTGGAGCGTCTGAGGAGTCAGACCAAGGAGTTGAAGGAAGCTCACTCTCAGAGGAAGTTGGCGGTGCAGGAGTTCTCAGAGCTGTCGGAGAGGATGTCCGAGCTCCGGACCTCCAAACAGCGTCTGTCCCGTCAGCTCCGGGACAAAGAGGAGGAGATGGACGCCCTCCTGCAGAAGATGGAAGCCATGAAACAGGAGATCCGCAAGACCGAAAAGAACCGCAAGGAGGTGAGTGTCCTGAGGGGGAGGTGGGGGCAGGTGGTTGAAAACTCTGGAGAGGATGTAGGTCGACCTTGAATCGAGTTATTAAAGTCTGAATAAAGAGCTTTCAACTCTTTATTCATCATCCCCAGGGGGCGCTGTCTCAGTGAATGTATGACACTGTGGGTTTCTGAATCAAAGGCTTGTGTGTGTTTTGGTTTCTCAGCTGGAGGCTCAGCTGGACGACACCAAGGCCGAGGCCTCGAAGGAGAGGAAGCTGAGGGAGCACAGCGAGGTCTACTCCAAGCAGCTGGAGACGGAGCTGGAGAGCCTGAAGGTCAGAGGTCACACAAACACATGTTCTCCTAAACACACATTAACTAACCCACACCCCTCACACACTGAAAGGTCATTCTGGCTCTGGTTCTGGTTTCAGTCTCAGCAGGGTCGGGGAGTTGCCGTGGGGGGGGCAGAGTCTCAGCAGGAGCTGTCCCGTCTGAAGGCGGAGCTTGATAAGAAGGTTTTGTTCTATGAGGAGGAGCTGCTGAGGAGAGACTCCGCCCACTCCTCAGAGATCAAGAACCTACGCAAAGACCTGCAGGAGTCTGAGGGGGCGCAGCTGGCCGCCAACAAGGAGCTGCTGCAGGTCCGAGACAAGCTGGACAAGGGCAAGAGGGACAGGTGAGTCCCGAACCAGGTGTGAAAGACGGACTGGAGAGTCCTGAACCAGGTGTGAAAAGAGGGACTGATCCAGGTTTGTGTGTCCTGCAGACAAACGGAGATGGATGAAGCTGTTGTGACTCTGAGGGAAAATTTTGAGCGAGAGAAAAATCTGTTGACGGTAGAAAACAGGAAAATGACAGTGGAGACGGACAAGGTGACACAACTACTCAATGCACCACAACACAACAACACAGTAATCATATTACTGCAGTACTGATACAGTGTGTGCATTGTTGTTCTGGTGCTCAGTTGTGTGCGTTCGTGGACCAACTGACGGCTCAGAACCGTCAGCTGGAGGACGAGCTTCAGGATGTGTCGTCGAAGAGAGAGAGCGTCGCTCACTGGGAGGCGCAGATCGCTGAAATCATCCAGTGGTGAGTGTGTCTGTCAAACAGGAACTGTGGTCTACCACGAGGGGAAGCTCCACCCTCAACGTGTGTGTGTGTGTGCGTGTGGTGTGTGTCTCTCTCTCTCCAGGGTGAGCGATGAGAAGGATGCTCGAGGTTACCTTCAGGCTCTGGCCACCAAGATGACGGAGGAACTGGAAACACTACGCAGCTCCAACCTGGGGACCAGACCTCTGGTAAAACACACACACTAACACACACACAATGACAAACACACACACACACACACACACAGTAACACATGATTGTTCTTTTAAACTGCCACCTCAGCCTGAGTCAGGAGTGGCCACACCCCCTTGGAAGCCCTGGCCTCCTATTGGTGGAGACAGCAGGGTGAGTGTCTGTTAACACTTCCAGCCAATCAGGACTCATTCTAGACATTATGGACTTAGTTGAAGAAGCCTGCATGGCTATTGGCTCGCATGACTGCCAATCATAATACATCTGTGTTTCCATGAAGTCTGGAGAGTCCAACGAGAATATCCAATCATCTTGAGGAACACATGGAGACGGGATCTGATTGGATGTTATTGATTCTGTTGATCTTGTGGTGGGGGGGGGCGGGGTCTTCTGCACACCTTGCTGCAGGAGGAGTGATTGCATCCGTTTGTCCAATGAGATCTTTCACATCTTAATTCAGGAATTTACATTTAAAGATTGAAAGATGATTCTCAGAGTTCAGTTCCTTCAGTCCAGAATCGTGGAGCCAGGTTCATCATCAGACTGTTACTGGGCCATTATCTACTGGTTCTGAACAAACTGGAAACACAACAGAGCACTGAACTGGATTCTGAGTCAGATTTGAAACCATTGTGATGAAATCAGGATGTTGAAGGAGACCTTCAGCGTTTTGGACCAACAGGAGTTCAGAGTCACCGTCCTGTCCTCCAGTGACTCCAGCAGGGGGTCCTGGACAGGCTCGGGTGAAGAACCATATGATGATGTCATGTCCCCCAGCAGAAACGCCATTCATCAGGTCACATAGGATCACATATCATGGTCACCTGACTGTTTTGGCTGCTCTGATTGGCTGTCTGCTCCATCTGTTACTGATCATTAATGATAAGTGTTGTCACCATGATGGTTGGGGCTCTGACTCACGGTGGGGGACATGTCCTCCTCTTAGGACCCGCTGTGGAAGATGCGTCGCAGTCAGAAGTTGGACATGTCGGCTCGTCTGGAGCTTCAGTCGGCTCTCGACGCTGAGATCAGAGCCAAACAGCTGGTTCAGGAGGAGCTGCGGAAAGTCAAAGCTGCCAACATCAACCTGGAGAGGTCAGAGGTCACACACACACACACACACTCAACCGTCTCACCCATCCTACCTGTCTCACACATCCCACCTGTCTCACGTGTGTGCAGTAAGGTTAAGGAGTCGGAGGAGAGGAGCAGGGAGATGGGGGAGCAGATGGAGGATCTGAAGAAGGAGATGGAGGAGAGTGGTTCCCGATCAGACAAAGGTGAGACTCTCTCTCTACGACACACAGCTCGGTTGAGTTCCGTCGACTGAAACCTACGAACACACGTTTTAAAGTTTCAGCTCTTCAGAGTTTCAAAGATCAGTCGGAGCTGTCACGATAACAAGTACACAAAGACTTTATTTATATCCAGCACAGCACTGAGGATGTTCACATGTCGTTTGAAAACATTTAGTTGATTAATGAAAATGGTCCTGAAATTGAACCCTGAGGGGCACCATATTTAACAAGCTGTGTGTTTCTGGTCTTTACATCAGATCTGATAACAATAAGTAAAAGTATACAAATTGTGTGTTTTATCTGTCTGTCTGTCTGCAGGTCTGAAGCTTCCGGATTTCCAAGACTCCATCTTTGAGTATTTCAACACGTCACCCCTGGCTCCAGACCTGACCTTCAGAGTGAGTCTTGTGATAACCAGTGTATCTGCAGCACTCTAGTACTACTGCTGTCGACTATTTCATCAACTAATCCAGTAATCGGATAAGAAATACTTTTGTGTGTTTGAGTGTGTGTGAGTTGGTAAATAGTATTACTGTCATAGCATTAATATGACTGTAGTAGTATTACTGTTGTAGACACAAACATAACACACTTGTCAACATTATTTACTTGTGTTTTTGTCTCCAAATGTTGTTTTTTTTCATTTGCAGACCTCAGACATAGACTCCACCCACCAGATATCAGAGACCACGCCCCCCTCCCCCTCAACCACATCTGAACACGAGGTCAGTCTAGCACACTTACACACACAAAAACACACACACACACACACACACACATGCACTGAAGTGTTGTTCATCAATGAGTCTTTGTTTCCACAGGAAGTTAAAGCAGCATCATTCCCAGCAAGCCCCTCCCTCACCTACCAGAGCTCAGCGATGACCACACCAAAGGTGAGTCACTGTTTCTTCAGGTGTGATGTCACCTGTGGGGGTGGGGGGGGGGGGTGACACCTGTAAAACCAAATCTTTTTGTCATAACCCAGCTCGTTCACTCCGCTCTGCTTCGGCTAACCGGCTCGTTGCTCCTCACTGCTAAACACTCATCAAAAACACGACTGTTTGCGGTTCTGGCTCCTGATTGGTGGAATGAGCTCCCCATTGACATCCGGACATCAGAAAGTTTACACATCTTCCGCCGAAAACTAAAAACATACCTCTTCCGACTTTACCTTGAATAAAAAAAAATAAAAAAATAACAACTTTTGAAACTAACACTTTAGTAGCACTTAAATGGCACTTACTTATAGCACTTTGTAGTTTTGCTTTATTTTGAAGAAATTGTACTTTCTTGATTCTTGTCGTCCTTGGTATGTACCCTCGGGTTTGAATGCACTTATTGTCGCTTTGGATAAAAGCGTCAGCTAAATGAAATGTAATGTTTGTGTTTTCAGCCCAAAGCTCATCAGCTGAGCATCAAGACGTTCTCCAGTCCAACTCAGTGTACACACTGCACCTCACTGATGGTGGGACTCATCCGCCAGGGCTATGCCTGCGAAGGTACACAACACAAACACACATCAGGTGCACAACACCACCAGAGCTGCAGCTGAGCATCAGTCTGAACGACACACTGCACCTGCTTCAGTTTACTTGCTGATGTAGAGAGAGTTAAATGTGTCTGTGTTTGTGAGTTTAGGTGTATGTTTGTGTGTGCAGGTGTGTTTTGGTGTGTTCAGTTGTGTCTTCCTGTGTCTCTGCAGTGTGTTCCTTCATCTGTCACGTTTCCTGTAAAGACCACGCCCCCCTGGTCTGTCCAATCCCAGCAGAACAGGCCAAGAGGCCTCAGGGCATTGACGTCCAGAGAGGCATCGGCACTGCGTACAAGGGATACGTGCGGGTGAGACCACTGGTGAACTGGAGACAGAACCACAGAACCACAGAACCAAGAATCACAGAACCAGACTAACTCGTTTCTGTCTGTCAGATCCCTAAGCCCAGCGGCGTGAAGAAGGGCTGGCAGCGGGCGTTCGCCGTGGTCTCTGACTGCAAACTGTTTCTCTACGATGTCCCAGAGGGGAAGTCCACGCAGCCGGGTGTGGTGGCCAGCCTGGTCCTCGACCTCAGGTAACCTGTCTGTCCACTTACCCCACATCAGGACATCTTGGACAAATAGTCCTGAAAGGATTCAGGTTGTTGGTGCAGGTTTAAAAGATATTTATGTTCTCTCTGCAGAGATGAGGAGTTCTCCGTCAGCTCTGTCTTGGCATCAGATGTGATCCACGCCACCAGGAAAGACATCCCCTGCATCTTCAGGGTAGGAGACCCTGTCCCTTTTGACCCCTCACTGGCTGACCTCTGACATGTGGTCCCTCCTGATCGTGGCTGTTGTTTGTCCTGATCAGGTGACATCATCGCAGCTGGTTTCGCAGATCTCGTCAGTGTCTCTGCTGGTCCTGGCAGAGAGTGAGCTGGAGAAGAGGAAGTGGGTCCGGATCCTCGAGGGTCTGCAGAACATCCTGACCAAGAACCTGCTGAAGAGCCAGCCAGTCCACGTTCTGCACGAGGCCTACGACGCTTCGCTCCCGGTCATTAAGACCACGCTGTCCGCCGCCGTGCTCGGTCAGTCGACTGCTCACTACTGCCACCTACTGACAGTCTATTAGTGCCATGCTTTGTTTGGTGTGTTCCTGTGTTGAGTTGTGTCTGGACTTGAGAGAAGGTTGTGGTTGTTTTATTGGTGTTTGTCTGATGAGTGATAAGTGAACTTGTTTCCTCTGGTTGCAGATCGAGAGAGGGTCGCTCTGGGAACAGAAGATGGACTGTTTGTGGTGGAGGTCACCAGAGACGGTGAGATGGACAATTCATACATTACATTTCACATGTCACACCCTGTTAAAGCCCCATGAGATGAATTGTAATTTGTGAATATGGACTATACAAATAAAATTTGATTGATTGATTTAGCTTATTGTAAATCGCTTTTGTCCAAAGTGACTAAGTGCATTCAACCACGAGGGAACAAACCCAGTCAAGAAACTACAATTTTACAATACATGTGTATTTTAATCAACGTGGTCCTTAACACGTGACCCGGGTCTTGTGGTTGTCTCTCTCTCTCCAGTGATCGTGCGAGCCGTCGACAGTAAGAAGGTTTCTCAGATCGATTTGATCCCGATTGAGAAAATCGTGGCTCTGCTCTGTGGTCGGAATCGTCACGTTCACCTCCTCCCCTGGGCGGTGCTGGAAGGCGCAGAGCCTGCCTTTGACTTTAAGCTGGCAGAAACCAAAGGCTGCCAGGCTGTGACCACAGGGGTCCTCCGACCTGGAGGCCCCGCCTGCCTGCTGGCTGCTGTCAAACGCCAGGTCAGAATAAAGACTCTTAGAACTACTGCTCATCCGTGGTTCTGGTTCTGATCCTGAAGCTTCTGATTTCATTTCTCCAGGTTCAGTGCTATGAGATTACTCGTGCAAAGCCCCACCATAAGAAACTGTGGGAGGTTCAGGCTCCCGGCGTGGTGCAATGGTTGGGCATGGTGAAGGAGCGGCTGTGTGTCGGGTATCCTTCGGGCTTTGCTCTGCTGGCCCTGCAGGGCGAGTCTTCTCCCATCAGCCTGGTGAGCCCCGGTGACCCGTCGCTGGCCTTCCTGTCCCAACTGTCCCTGGACGCACTGCACGCCCTGGAGGTCGGATCCAGTGAACTGCTGCTCTGCTTCAGCCAGCTCGGCATCTACGTGGACGGACAGGGCCGCCGGTCCCGGACCCAGGAGCTGATGTGGCCGGCCACGCCCCTCGCATGTAGTACGTTAGTCCTTCTGGTAATGACGTCATAAGAGAAGATCAGACAGGCGTAGACGGGTGTCAGGTCAGTGTAGACGGGTGTAGACGGTTGTCAGGTCAGTGTAGACAGGTGTAGACGGTTGTCAGGTGAGTGTAGACAGGTGTAGACTGTTGTCAGGTGAGTGTAGACGGGTGTAGACGGTTGTCAGATGAGTGTAGACAGGTGTAGACGGTTGTCAGGTGAGTGTAGACAGGTGTAGACTGTTGTCAGGTGAGTGTAGACGGGTGTAGACGGTTGTCAGATGAGTGTAGACAGGTGTAGACGGTTGTCAGGTGAGTGTAGACAGGTGTAGACTGTTGTCAGGTGAGTGTAGACAGGTGTAGACGGTTGTCAGGTGAGTGTAGACAGTTGTCAGGTCAGTGTAGACGGGTGTAGACGGTTGTCAGATGACTGTAGACAGGTGTAGATGGTTGTCAGGTGACTGTAGACAGGTGTAGACGGTTGTCAGGTGACTGTAGACGGGTGTAGACGGTTGTCAGGTCAGTGTAGACAGGTGTAGACGGTTGTCAGGTGAGTGTAGACGGGTGTAGACGGTTGTCAGGTCAGTGTAGACTGGTGTAGACGGTTGTCAGGTCAGTGTAGACGGGTGTAGACGGTTGTCAGGTGAGTGTAGACAGGTGTAGACGGTTGTCAGGTGAGTGTAGACGGGTGTAGACGGTTGTCAGATGAGTGTAGACAGGTGTAGACGGTTGTCAGGTGAGTGTAGACAGTTGTCAGGTCAGTGTAGACAGGTGTAGATGGTTGTCAGGTGACTGTAGACAGGTGTAGACGGTTGTCAGGTGACTGTAGACAGGTGTAGATGGTTGTCAGGTGACTGTAGACGGGTGTAGACGGTTGTCAGGTCAGTGTAGACAGGTGTAGACGGTTGTCAGGTGAGTGTAGACGGGTGTAGACGGTTGTCAGGTGACTGTAGACGGGTGTAGATGGTTGTCAGGTCAGTGTAGACGGGTGTAGACGGTTGTCAGGTGAGTGTAGACAGGTGTAGACGGTTGTCAGGTGACTGTAGACGGGTGTAGACGGTTGTCAGGTGAGTGTAGACAGGTGTAGACGGTTGTCAGGTGACTGTAGACAGGTGTAGATGGTTGTCAGGTGACTGTAGACAGGTGTAGACGGACTGTAACAGGTACAGAGGTGTGAAACGTGTCCTTGTCTATCCAGGCTCAAACTCGTCCCACCTGACGGTCTACAGTGAGTATGGAGTGGACGTCTTCGATGTACACACCACTGAGTGGGTCCAGACAATCTCCCTCCGCAAGGTAACCAATCACAGCCCAGCGTTTTCTGGAACAAGCCAATCACAGTGAAGCAGTATGTGAAGAGCCTGTCGTGTCTCTGTCCTCAGATCAGACCTCTAAATGTCGAAGGAACATTAAACCTGCTGAGTTCAGAACCTGCTCGACTGATTTACTTCAGTAACACGTCCTCAGGTAACACACACTCGAACACACACCTGAACACACACCTGAACACACACCTGAACACACACCTGAACACACACCTGAACACACACCTGAACACACACCTGAACACACACCTGAACACACACCTGAACACACACCTGAACACACACCTGAACACACACTCGAACACACACTCGAACACGCACCTGAGCACACACCTGAGCACACACCTGAACACACACTCGAACACACACCTAAACACACACCTGAACACACACCTGAGCACACACTCGAACACACACCTGAACACACACCTGAACACACACCTGAACACACACTCGAACACGCACCTGAACACACACCTGAACACACACCTGAACACACACCTGAGCACACACCTGAACACACACCTGAACACACACCTAAACACACACCTGAACACACACCTGAACACACACCTGAACACACACCTAAACACACACCTGAACACACACCTGAACACACACCTGAACACACACTTGAACACACACTTGAACACACACCTGAACACACACCTGAACACACACCTGAACACACACCTGAGCACACTCTCTGTCTCCACCTGTCTTTCCTCAGAGGGCGACCTCACCATCCCGGAGACGTCGGACCACAGCAGGAAGTTGATGGTTCGAACTCGCAGCAAGAGGAAGTTTCTTTTTAAGGTTCCTGAGGAGGAGCGACTTCAGCAGAGGAGGTGATTAAAAAAGAGACTGAGTGAAATAAAACGACTGTAAAATACAAATAATCATAAAATATATTGAGTTCACACTGTTGAGCGCAGTTCACTTGTGTGTTTCAGGGAGATGCTCAGGGACCCGGAGCTCAGGTCCAGGATGATTTCTAACCCGACAAACTTTAACCACGTCGCTCACATGGGACCAGGAGATGGGATGCAAGTTCTCATGGACCTTCCTCTGGTAACTCCTCCTCCTCCTCTCCCTCTTCCTCCGCCTCCTCCTGCTCTTTTCTTCTCTTCCTTCATGCCGGCACGATCTCCTCCTTCATCTTCAGACAGATCTGTTCATCACACTGACTCCTCCTCTTTTCTCTCCTCCTCCTCCCCGATTGGTCAGATTGGTGATGGTGCCTGCCTCTCGCCCTCCCCCTCTCCCTCTCCCTCTTCCTCCTCCTCCCGTCACACCCTCATCTCTCCTCCCTCCAACTTTGAGCACGTCTATCACATGACGTCGGCATCGGCCGGCGCCTTCTTGCAGAAAGACGCCTCCTCTTCCTCCTCCTCCCAGCAAAGCCTCCTGCAGCCCTCCTCCTCTTCCTCCTCTCCCTCCATCTCCTCTTTGGGAAGGGTAGGCCACCTCTCTATCTCCCTCCCTCACTCCCTCCCCCCAGTGGTCAGCTCAGGTAAATGCTGCGTTCAGGTTCAATCATGTGACACAGAGACAGGTGAGTTGTCATCAAGGTGACAGGTTGTGTGGCAGATGAGACTGGTTCTAGTTTAATAACAGGAAGTGAGAGCGGCTGGATTCTCACTATTGATTATCCAGCTGAGTGTTTTCTTTATTGATTGGTTGACTGATCAGTAAGAGTCAATCACCACAGAGAACTGTTCATCTGTTGTTCAACTCATCACTCAATCATCTCAGGAACTACACATCCCATGATCCTCTGCTGCAGAAGCACTTTAGCAGAGGCTCAGTTTATTAAAATGTTTGTGAGGGGGCAGGACCTTACACAGCCACAGGGGGCGCTGCAGATCAGCCTGTACATCCACACTTTATTGGTTTTTAATTTTGTATTGTGTGTGTCTGTGTGTGTCTGTGTGTGCAGAGTGTGATGCCCTCCTCTCAGGAAGACTCATTGAAAGATAAGCCCCGCCCCCTGTCCAGTATCTCCCGGCAACACAGAAGCAAGACGCACATCACCCGCACCGCATCAGGTACACACACACAAACTCACACATACAGACACACACATTGACCTGTCTCCAGTGATGTCATCTGAGATCCTGGTTTCTATTGGTTCAGATTTTGGGGGTGGAGCTCGTAGCGTCTCTGAACTCGACCAGGACCTGGACCGAGAGGTAAGCCGTCGTGATGACATCATCTAACTGTCCAATCAGAGAACTGCTTCATCGTGCAGGCTCCACAACGTTTGATTTATGTTCATCCAAAACTTTGCACTCAGCTTTTGATTGTGTTTTAAAAAAGTCTCTAAACTCTGGAGTGAATCGAAGTGAAGTTCTGTTCAGGTTCTAATAACTTGAGTGTTGGTGAAAGTGTAAAGTGACCAGAGAACATGTGACATGGAGCCCGGCAGTCATGTGACATAAGAGAGAGAAACTGAATGAGTTCATCAGTGAATCAGTTTTGACTTTGGTTTGATGTGTTTCTCTGTTCCCCCCCCCCATGTATTTTGAATGTCTCTCTCACAGCCGGACTCAGACTCGACCAAACACTCGACTCCCTCTAACAGCTCCAACCCCAGCAGCCCTAACTCGCCCCACCGCAGCCGCCTCACCCTGGACAGCCTGGACTTTGAGCCCTAAGGCCCCGCCCCCTGCGCACATGAAGGGCTGAGGCAGCCAATCAGGCTGCAGACTGAGACATAACATTTTACTCTGATGATTTTATTGTGACGGGATCAGTCTGAGCTTCCTGCTGCTTTTACTTTTTGGGATTTTACCTGCTGGGAAGCCCCACCCCCTGATATTAACCCCGCCCCTGCTGACTGCTGCTGTGTTGACCTTTACTCTGATTGGCTCCGTGGGACCAATCTCCTCCTCCTCGCCCCTACAGAACTTTGAGCTGAGCTTTAGCCTTTAGCTGCTGAGGTGGAACAGCCTGACGGAGGGAGGTCTCCCTCTGATGGAAAAACACTGTATGAAATGACGTTAAAGTTTTGTTAAGTTGCACATCTTCATCATTTTCATCGTTGTGGTTGTAGAAAAATTCTTTAATTTTGTGTCAGTGATAATCTTTCCCGACCCCGCCCTCTGACTTCAGGTGGGCGGGGTCACACCTTAACACTACTGCTTCTTCCAGAATCACCAGGTAAAATGTTTGTAACTAAACGTTTAGCAGCCGAACACAAACACAATAAAAGTATCTGAAGAGCCTTTGTCTGAACCGGGACATTGTTCACACCAGTTCACACCAGTTCACACCAGTTCACACCAGTTCACACACTATTTACACCAGTTCACACACTATTTACACCAGTTCACACACTATTTATACCAGTTCACATCCCGTTTACACCAGTTCACACACTATTTATACCAGTTCACACCAGTTCACACACTATTTACACCAGATCACACCAGTTCACATCCCGTTTACACCAGTTCACACACTGTTTACACCAGTTCACACACTGTTTACACCAGTTCACACACTATTTACACCAGTTCACACACTGTTTACACCAGTTTACACTATTTACACCTGTTCCCTAGGGTTGGGAATCGAAACTGTTCCAAATTAGACCCGGGTATGAATTTGGTTCTGCTTATCGTTTCTAAAGTGCAAAGAAGCTGTATGTATCTTCCAGGACCTGCCTCGGTCCCAGGTCCCGAAGCAGCCTGTCCTCAGGTTGAGACCTTGACGAGCAGAAGACAGTTTGCACATCGGAGCGGAACAGTGGACAAACGGGACAGCGTTCGATGTCCTGCGGTCCCGAGTGTGTCCTCTTCAGCTCGTTATCCACAGATGGTTCAGCTGCTACTGATCTGTTATAGAATATGAGATTATAATTCATCACAGGTGACAATTATTGATGTAACATTAGTTTATAGAGACAGAACGTTTTCTCCACAGAAACAACTTTGTGTTGTTTAGTTCATTTAACGCATTTTCAACAATATCTCAGTTTCTACTCATTTACACAGTTAAAGACGTGAGGCTGAGAGCAGTGGTGTAATGTCGCCTGTCTACCACTAGGGGTTACCACTGCTGTGTAACATGAAGCAGAGCTACTGTAAAGATATGATCCAAACATTTTACCTCTTATTTTACTGAGGATCAAACTGTTTAATAAAAATCAGAGCAGAACAAACATCCAGAACAAAAGAACATCTGGTAAAACATCTGGGATGTTTCATTGTGAAGACGCAATAAATGTCTAAAGTTTTACAAACTAAACTTTATTCTGTTTTTGAGATTAAAGGTGTGATGTCACTGGCTCCTCCTCCTTCTGGCTGAAGACATGATTTATCTAATGTCCACACACAGTAGACAATTTACTTGCTGTATGATGTGGAAATTCTAATATCCACAGATCTGCAATTTTATAAATTGGAAAATTCATATTATCTTTATCATTCTTTTTAGTTTTTTCTCAACACATTAACTGTGATTATGTCTGCAATGGAAATGTGATGCATGCTACGCTGCTCTTCTAATTGACTATCATGAAATATATGTTTAGCAAAAAAAGAATTAAGAAAAAAATATATATCCACACACAGTTTAATAAACACAACTTCCTGTTCACACCCACACACAACTTCCTGTTCACGTCCAAACACAACTTCCTGTTCACGTCCAAACAACTTCCTGTTCACACCCACACACACAACACAGCATGCGTTGTCTACAATTATTCTGAATAATTTTGACACAGAACAAACGTGATCACTATAATAATAGTTTACTGTTTTAATTAAATTGTCTGATTACAAAAAGAAAACAAAATACTTTAAAGTTCCTGATCTCCTGAGGATGAACCCCGTCAGAACAAACCAGACAAGTTTAGATCCACGACTGTTCAGAATTTAGGGACCAGTAGAGTCCAGAAGGATCAGTCAAGTCCAGAAGGGACCAGTAGAGGCCAGAAGGGACCAGTAGAGGCCAGAAGGATCAGTCAAGTCCAGAAGGGACCAGGAAGGTTCTGTTAGGAGCCCGGAGGTCTTCCTCCTTGTTGCTCCTTGGTTGCTGCATTCAGCTCTGAGGAGTTCTTGTTGGACTGGATCTGGATCTGGCTGCTGTCGGGCCTCGGTCTCAGACGGGCCTGGTCCTGGACCTGCACGAGGCCTCGCCTCAGCTCCTTGCGGATGTTCTCACTGGACAGGACGTAGAGGATGGGGTTGATGGCGCTGTTGACGGTGGACAGGCCCAGGGAGATGGTGTAGGGGGTGTACATGGTCTCCTCGAACCGACAGGTGGCGTCCTGCGGCCGAGTGAAGTGGAACATCACGGCCCTGACCAGCAGAATCAGATGGTACGGGGCGAAGCAGACCAGGAACAGGAGGACCACGGCCACAGCCAGCCAGCGGACCCGCTCCTTCTGCTCCCGCCGCAGCCCCGTGCTGCGCTGCACGTTCACCAGGACGCCGCGGTTCGTCACCGTCAGCAGCAGCAGTGGGATCAAGAAGCCGACGATGAAGCGAGCGTAGTTGAAGCCCATCACGGTGGGACTGGTCTGACTGGGCTCGAAGCAGCGCTGGTCTCCCTCGGCAGCGTCGCCCTCACTCATGGTGAAGACAGGAAGGTGTCCGGCCGCCACCAGCAGGACGATGGCGAGGGCGATGAGCACGGCCAGGCGCTGCCGCCGCAGGCCTCGGGACTCCAGGCTGTAGACCACGGCCACGTAGCGGTCGCAGGAGATGCAGCAGAGCAGGAAGATGCTGATGTACATGTTGTTGAAGAAGATGTAGCCCGTGAGCTTACACATGGCCGAGCTCCAGGGCCACACGTGACCCTGGCTCACGTAGTGCGCCCACAGAGGCAGCGTGAGCAGGTAGGTGAGGTCACACAGCGACAGGCTCCACAGGTAGACCCCCAGCACGTTGCTCCTGCTCACCTGCAGCCAGGTGAGGTAGAGGGTCAGCAGGTTGGCCGGCAGCCCGACCAGCAGCACCGCGCTGTACAGCAGCACCAGCGGCAGGCGGCCATCGTCGAACGGCAGCTCACACGCCAACAAGGAGCTGCCATTGATCAGAGGAACTGAGTCGGTCACTGGAAGCTCGTGCATGATGTCTGCAGACAAACAGACAAACAAACAAACAGACAAACAGACAAACAAACAAACAAACAAACAGACAAACAAACAAACAGACAAACAAACAAACAGACAAACAAACAAACAGACAAACAAACAAACAGAGTTCAACAGCTGCTCAACATCTGGTTGTCTAAAGTGATTCAACCATCGAGAAGCAAAGAGAACGAACGCCTGACGTAGTGTGTGTGTCCATATTGTTATTGTTATTGTGTAAGACTCACAAACGCACACGATTGTGAAGAATCTGTTGAGCTCTGATTGGCTGATTATCTGTGACCTCATTCAATTTCAGTCCTGATCAATAATTTAACTTCATAAAGCTGTGACTGACAGCAGCGTCCAATCACATGCAGCGGGTGTAGCAGATGGGCGGAGCAGAGCTTTAATAATTCATAGTTGACCTCGTTACATCTGACAAATCAAAACACTGAATATTAAAGAAACATTGTTGCTACGGAAACATCATAAGTTGTAGAAAAGGTATTTTTAAAGTAAATTCAACCAAATTCAAGTTAAACACACTTGATTTTAAATCACACAAAAAACACGAAAAGTAAATATGATCACAATATCTACCACAATAATCTCAATAAATAGATAATCTACTATCAGTGGACTCTATATAACAATCAGTATATTTATAATCATGGCTGTTGCTATATATCAGAATTCAGTTTGTTATTGATTAGTTTCACATGTTTTATAAACAATGAATATATATAAACACCTAATTATATAGAATATACGGAAGCAGAGTTAAAGCAGTGATATTTATTTGTATTATTAAAAGTGAAGTCTCACCTTTGTCGCGTGCATCCTCCCTCGTGTGTTGACGTGTCTGCTCAGCACATCCTGGGCGTCTCCTCTTTTGTCTTCTCCGTGCTGTGATGTCACAGGATGTCACATGACGTCCCGCAGAGCGACGACTCCAGATCACGTGACAACACACGCTCATTATTAATTCAAATTCATTAATAATCAACAAAAATAACAGAATAGGATGAGAAAAATGTGTCTCTGTGCAGAGAGTTCTATAAACAGCATGTAAAATACTGGATGACATAAAAGACACATAAAAAGTGTGTGGGGGGGGGGGGGTTCAGAGTGCAGGAGAACGTGTGCGCTCGGTGTTTGGAGGGAAACAGATTCTACCACAGCTTCACAAACAGGAAGTGCTGTGGTCCCATGCAGAGGAACTGGAGTCTTCTGGTTCGCTGAGAGGGAACAGGTATTCACTGACTTCCTGTTTGACCTTTGACCTGAACACTAACTGGGAGACCAGTGAGGTCCAGTGGGTTCCACTCAGCTGCTGACGAGCCGGACAAACTGATCCTGGTGCAGCCAGAGCTTCTGGATCTCAGCCCGCTGCAGGTCCTACCACAGAGTGTCCTCTGTCTCCTCTACATGAACATGAGAAACATTCAAATCCATTTTACAGGTTTAAATAACTTTATTGTTCTTGTAAAAAAAAAAAGGAATGTGTTTGTTCCTGTTGTCATGGTGATGGACAGTCTTCAGGGCCACACCCTTGTGTGTGTGTGTGTGTGGGGGGGGGGGGGGGGCAGCGGCTGTGTGAGACCGGTCCGTCTCTGTGGTGTGGCGGGGGGGGGGGGGGGTGTCTCTGCAGTGTGGGGGGGGTCAGTTCTTCCAGCGGATTTGCTGAAAGAGAAGAAGAAGCAATGAGGTCACATGACGAACATGATGAAGACGAGCGCCCCCCCCACTCACCGGGTTCTCCAGCAGCTCTTTGATCTTCGTCTCCTCGGACGAACCTTTCTCCACCTTCCCTCGGTATCCTAGCAACAGCTTTCGGTCCTTCAGGTCCCGGTACGTCTGATTGGCCGAGAGAAACATCACATGATTAACAGAGAATCATCCAATCACAGAGCTTCACGTGCAGCGGGTCTCACGTTGATGACGATGTCGTGACACTTCAGTTTCTGGGCCAGAGCGATCCGGGTGTGGGCGTCGTCCACCAGGGCCACGTACTCCTGCAGCACCTGTCAATCACACAGCACAACTGTAAAGGCTCCTCCCACCTCAGCTGCTTCCACGTTGGCCCCGCCTCCTCACCTGTGTGGGGGCGGAGTTCTTCTGCAGGACGTCCACGACCCGATGGAAGCTGAGAGGGGATTTCTTCTTGGTGAAGCCGAGCCAGTTCCTGCAGCTGAACAGAGCGTCCACGTCCGACCACGCCTTCAGCTTCGCCCGCGCCGCCAGCGCCGTCACGAAGAACTGCTTCTCTGAGATCTGAGGTGGAGAAGCGTCTGAGACACGGTTGACACAGATATGATTGAAATGTTCGATAGGTTCAAAGAGTTCTGTAGAGATGGCCGCTCTCACCCTGAAGGTGTGACGGATGTTCAGTGGACCGCTGAACGTCCCCTGAGGAACAGAAACCTTCCATCATTCCCTGCTCACTGTGTTTATCTGTATTTCATACCTCCATGTTTCTTCATGTCTGTGAAGGACCTCCGGCTCGTGGTAGTGGTAGAAGCAGCAGTAGTACAGGGTGGTGATCAGCGGCATGTTGAGGATCGAAGCTCTTCTGGGAAACTTCTGGAAGATCTCAGACTTCCCTCCACGCTCTGCCTGCCCGTCTGCGGCCTGACAACAACACAGTTGTTTACTGTTGACATGAAGCGTGAAGAACAAACAAGATGTCGGGACGTGGACCAGGTTCGAACCTCGATGACGATCTGTCGCTCCAACAGGGTGAAGTGGTCCTGAACGTGGGCCGAGTCCTCGGGAGAAAACGCCAGACTGGAACCAACAAACCACACGGGACGTCACACCAGGACCTGACTGCAGTTCAGTCTGCCGGCCTGCAGGGGTCACTCACCTGAGGCAGCTCTTCAGGAAGTCCCGCCTCTTGTTCTCGTCTGCGATGCCCAGGTGCTCTTTGTACTGCAGCAGCTGTGTCCATGGAAACAGAAGGGACATGACATCAGCATCCTGTCAGAAAGAGGATGGAGGCGTGAGACACGTCCTACGTACCACCATGTCCTCGGTCCGGCCCAGGCTCCTGTCCAGGTGGAACACAGACAGACACAGGGTGAACCAGGGCTCATTTTGGCAGATATTTAGTTTAGTCTTTAGAAGAAAATGCTAATTAGTCACATTTAGTCATTTTTATCCTTCTTAGTTTTAGTACCCTAACCTTCACTATCAAAAGAGCCATTTTACCCTCTTCCCCCAAATGAAATGTGTCTGGAGCCACAAAGCATATTTGATAACAAAGCTAATAAAGTTTAATATAAAGTTATACTATACTAAACTATAGCTTGTTGCATTTATGAAATTATAGAATGACAATAAAAAAAACTGTTGACATGTTACAAAAAATGAAAAACACCAAATGCTTATGAAGAGGAGATGTTTTCATAAGCATCATGAGGAGTAACATCATGATGTTTTAAAAAATGATTGTGACTCAGTCGACCACCAACATTTTCATCTCGTCAATGAAAGTTGAAATAGATTTAGTCGTAGCTTCTGTTTTCAAAGATCCGTTTTCGTTAAGTCTTCGTCGTGGGAAAAAGGTCGTTTATGAAATGAACACTGGTGTGAACAGACCTGGGAACCAGTGTAAACTGGTGTGAACAGACCAGGGAACCAGTGTAAAGAGGTGTGAACAGACCAGGGAACCAGTGTAAACTGGTGTGAACAGCTGAGAGCACCTGAGAAGCTCCAGCAGCAGCTTCTGGTCTCTGGTTTCACTCAGATAGTGGATGAAATGTCTCAGAGCCGTTTGTCTGGACTCCAGCTCCCGAAACAAAACCTCTGAACACAAGAACAAAGAGTCAGAGAACTGACCCAAGATCAGAACGGGTCCAGGGTCTGAGCTGACTGACCCAGGATCAGAACTGATCCAGGGTCTGACCGACCGCAGCCGTCTCACCTTTACTCAGAGTCCTCTTCAAATAAATCAAGATCTGTAAAACAAACATGGTCATTTGTCTGAATGAAGTTGTTGATAAAGTTTACAGATTCAAGTTTCATGAATGTGTTTGTAAATAAAGTTACAGCCGTGATAACGTTTCCATCGTGAGCGCTGACGGAGAAATCCAACAGCAGCAGTTTGTCCTGAAGAGACCGAAACTTCTCCAGAGACACCGTCTGGAACACAACACAGTGAAAATACACAACTTTATATACTGTATACTACACTTTACACCTAATACTATACTGTACAGGTGTACTCACCTTTCCTTGCTGCATTCTGTGAACTGTCTCCTCAGGCGACCAATCACTGACATAGTCCTGACATCCACACAATGACATCATCATTAGTGAGAAGATACAACGTCTGGATAATCTGATGTCGCCAGATTACCAGTGTGTCATCAGATTACCAGTGTGTCATCAGATTACCAGTGTGTAATCAGATTACCAGTGTGTGTGTTACCTTGTATTCAGATTTAGGTTTCCGGAGCTCCGGAGCGTAGAGCCTGGCAGACGAGTCGCTGGGCGCTAAAACACAAACACATGAAAAAAATCTGCTTCCATCTTTTCCTCGTTAATCCACTCGTCACTTCTTCCAACCATCTCTCTCTCTCTCTCTC
>NC_070642.1:23162897-23220397 GCF_947347685.1 Pleuronectes platessa | reverse complement strand
AGCTCTACAGGACCTTCATCAACCAGGAGGTACACATCCAGGACAGACGAAGACCATGTCCCACCAGGACAGACTAAAACCACGTCCCACAGGACAGACTGAAACCACGTCCCACCAGGACAGACTGAAACCATGTTCCACCAGGACAGACTAAAACCACGTCCCACCAGAACATACTAAAACCACGTTCAACCAGGACAGACTAAAACCACGTTCAACCAGGACAGACTAAAACCACGTCCCACAGGACAGACTAAAACCACGTCCCACCAGGACAGACTAAAACCATGTCCCACCAGGACAGACTGAAACCACGTCCCACAGGACAGACTAGAACCATGTTCCACAGGACTGACTAAAACCACGTCCCACCAGGACAGACTGAAACCATGTCCCACCAGGACAGACTGAAACCATGTCCCACCAGGACAGACTAAAACCACGTCCCACCAGGACATACTAAAACCACGTCCCACCAGGACATACTAAAACCACGTCCCACCAGGACAGACTAAAACCACGTCCCACCAGGACAGACTAAAACCACGTCCCACCAGGACAGACTAAAACCATGTTCCACCAGGACAGACTGAAACCATGTCCCACCAGGACAGACTGAAACCATGTCCCACCAGGACAGACTAAAACCACGTCCCACCAGGACAGACTAAAACCACGTCCCACCAGGACAGACTGAAACCACGTCCCACCAGGACAGACTAAAACCACGTCCCACCAGGACATACTAAAACCACGTCCCACCAGGACATACTAAAACCACGTCCCACCAGGACAGACTAAAACCACGTCCCACCAGGACAGACTAAAACCACGTCCCACCAGGACAGACTAAAACCACGTCCCACCAGGACAGACTAAAACCACGTCCCACCAGGACATACTAAAACCACGTCCCACCAGGACATACTAAAACCACGTCCCACCAGGACAGACTAAAACCACGTCCCACCAGGACAGACTAAAACCACGTCCCACCAGGACAGACTAAAACCATGTCCCACCAGGACAGACTGAAACCACGTCCCACCAGGACATACTAAAACCACGTCCCACCAGGACATACTAAAACCACGTCCCACCAGAACAGACTGAAACCATGTCCCACCAGGACAGACTAAAACCACGTCCCACCAGGACAGACTAAAACCACGTCCCACCAGGACAGACTAAAACCATGTTCCACCAGGACAGACTAAAACCACGTCCCACCAGAACATACTAAAACCACGTCCCACCAGGACAGACTAAAACCACGTCCCACCAGGACAGACTAAAACCATGTTCCACCAGGACAGACTAAAACCACGTCCCACCAGGACAGACTAAAACCACGTCCCACCAGGACAGACTAAAACCATGTCCCACCAGAACATACTAAAACCACGTCCCACAGTTCAGACTAAAACCATGTCCCACCAGGACAGACTAAAACCACGTCCCACCAGAACATACTAAAACCACGTCCCACCAGGACAGACTAAAACCACGTCCCACAGGACAGACTAGAACCACGTCCCACCAGGACAGACTAAAACCACGTCCCACAGGACAGACTAGAACCACGTCCCACCAGGACAGACTAGAACCACGTCCCACCAGGACAGACTAAAACCACGTCCCACAGGACAGACTAGAACCACGTCCCACCAGGACAGACTAAAACCACGTCCCACAGGACAGACTAGAACCACGTCCCACCAGGACAGACTAGAACCACGTCCCACCAGGACAGACTAGAACCACGTCCCACAGGACAGACTAGAACCACGTCCCACCAGGACAGACTAAAACCACGTCCCACCAGGACAGACTAAAACCACGTCCCACCAGGACTGACTGTGTCCACAGTTTGTACAGGTGTTCACGCGCTCAGCGGCCGTGGTCGATGGACATCATGGCGGCAGGTTCCTGCTGTTGGACGGGAGCATCAGTGGAGAGTTTACAAAGCTGGTGAGGGGACAGCTGCTCAGCCAATCAGAGGTCAGAAGGTTCAAAGATCACGTAACCATAGTGCTGCTCCCTCCCCCAGGTTCCGGACCAGAGGATCGAGATGAGGTGGCGGTTCAGGACGTGGCCCAGTGGTATGTCCCCCTCTTCTTCATGTCTTTTTGTGTTTAGAGACAATCTGACAACCCCCCCCCCCCCCCCCCCCGCCCCACAGAGCACTACGCCTCCATCCGTCTGCAGCTGGACGAGCGAGGAGACGAGACTCAGCTCAGGATGCAGTGCCGAGGAGTTCCTGCAGGGGAGGAGGACACCACCAAGGAGGGCTGGGCCAGATTCTACTTCCAGGCCATAAAACAGACGTTTGGATATTGAGCTCGTCTGATTGGCTGAAAGGATCTTCACGTGTCAGCATGATGGGCCAGGATGACTCCTCCTGACCTCTGACCTTTGCCTAACGCTCGGAGAGTTAAAGTAACAGTCCAACGTTTAATAAACTCTGTTCCATCTGTGTGAGGCCGTTAGCTTAGCACAGAGACTGGAATCAAAGAGAAACTATTAGCTTACAATAAATGACAAGAGAACAATCTCCATGTTGGAATGTTCCTTTAAAATGTGACAGAGTGTGTGTGAGTGTGTGTGTGTGTGTGAGTGTGAGTGTGTGTGTGTTATCAGTTATCTTAAAGCTCATGTGTAGCCACCAGTTCCTCCTGAATCTCCATGTTCCTGCAGGTTGATGAATATCAAACATTTGTTTCTTCTATCAGATTCACTTTATTCTGAAGGAATGTTGTTGTTTCAGTTTCATTTCATATCTGTACAATAAAAGACAAAGTTCATTTAAAAATATACAAAACAACAACGAATCAGACAAAGAAACATGAAAATCATCAGTACATAAAAGTGAAGGTTTGTTTTCCACAGTTTAAAAGATTGGTCTTTAAAACACATCAAACTGGACGAAGCATCAGAGTTAAATAACACACATTAAAAACTAGTTTCATTCAAACTGATTTGTAACATTGATCCGTCAAGCTGCCTCTGCTCTCTGTCTTCTTCTCTCTTCAGTTTATTGGTGGGTGGTAACCAACGTCAAGGTGCATTACCGCCCCCTACAGGCTGCTCAGTGTCACATCCACACACCAACCGGACGGAAGGTTCAAAGAACAAAGGTCCGTGTGATGGAGCTAGAAAAGGTCCTCGTCCTCACAGCCGTAATCTGCAAAACACAACCAATCAATCAGCCAATCAACCAGCAAATCAATCGACCAGTCAATCAATCAACTAACCAATCAACCAATCAATCAATCAACAAATCAATCAATCAATCAACCAACAAATCAATCAACAAATCAATCAATCAACCAACAAATCAATCAATCAATCAACCAACAAATCAATCAGTCAATCAGTCAGTCAGTCAGTCAGTCAATCAATCTCAGAAGAGGGGGTTTGTCCTGACCTCCAACGAGCTTCAGAGCGCTGACACACTCCTCCTCCACCTCCTCTTCCTCCTCCACAGTGGGAGGGGCCTCTGTGGGGGTGGAGCCGGGCACGGGGTCAGGGGTCGATTCAGCTGTCTCTGCTGCTGCTTGTGTCGTCATGGTGACAGAGTGTTCTACCTGAGAGGTGAAACATGTAGTTAATATGTAAGTGTGTGAATGTGTGTGTATATGTATGTGTATAACGTATAGTGTGTGTGTGTGTGTGTGTATATGTATGTGTGTGTGTGTGTGTGTATATATGTATGTGTGTGTGTGTGCTGACCTCAGACACAGTTGTATTCTTCTTTTTCTTCTTCGTTGTGGAGGAAATGAGGCGACGAAACCTTCAAAATAAAGTTCAGGACTGTAAGTTACCAAAACCTTGAAAGGAATTATTCTGTACAGATGAGAACAGAACACACAACTGTACACATGTGTTATTACAGGTACTAGAGTAAGGGTTAGGGTAATAACACAACATGATATCTTTTTATTGCTACATTAGTACTCAGTGCTCTTCTCATATTCTTCTCTGAAGTCGTTACTGATGACACACACACAGATGAAGAGAAGACACAACACAGATCATTGACTGCACCTCTTTCTCATGATGCTAGCGTTAGCAGCCAGGTCCTGGTTGGCCTCAGTGGTCCTGTGGCGGCGGCGGTTCAGTGGTTTCCGTGTTTGGGAGTTGGGGGGGTCGGGGGGGTCGGAGGCAGCTCTGCTGGGACTGCTGCCCCCCCCACTCCCCGTCCCCCTGGTGTTCAGGTCTCGCAGAACGTCATAATTGATCTTGCTGGAGATCTTCTTCTTCTCTAACATCTTCTCGATGGCCTCGCCTGCGGTCAGCGCCTCGACCTGCTCGCCCTTCTTGCATCTCTTCTTCTTCTTCTGAAAACACAGCGACCGACTCTTTATTTAAAAGACTTAAACCATTGATATTATTCTGTGAATAAGTGTTGAGCTGAACAGAGGGAAAGCTGCAGTGAGCACATGGACGCCCACAGTGTGACGAAGGCAGGCCCTGGCCCTCAGCCTGGGAAACCCCGTGCTTCACCAACACACTTACCTTCTCTTTATATGTCCCCTGTTCCTTCTCTTTCTTTATCTTCTCTTCTTTTTCTGTAAACAGACAGGAAATAGAGTTCAGATTCACAACGTCCTGTTGGTGTTACATTAAGGATGAAGATCCTGACCTCTCTGCTCTCTCAGGTAGAGAGAGAAGCTGAGGTAAGGAGGAGAGGAGGAGAGGAGGTGAGGAGGTGAAGAGAGGAGGTGAGGATGAAGATCCTGACCTCTCTGCTCTCTCAGGTAGAGAGAGGAGGTGAGGGGAGGAGGAGAGGAGGAGAGGAGAGGAGAGGAGGAGAGGAGGTGAGGAGAGGAGGAGAGGAGGGGAAGAGAGGAGCAGAGGAGGGGAAGAGAGGAGGTGAGGATGAAGATCCTGACCTCTCTGCTCTCTCAGGTAGAGAGAGGAGGTGAGGGGAGGAGGAGAGGGGGAGAGGAGAGGAGGAGAGGAGGAGAGGAGAGGAGGAGAGGAGGTGAAGAGACGAGGTGAGGAGAGGAGGAGATGAGGAGAGGAGGTGAGGGGAGGAGCAGAGGAGGGGAAGAGAGGAGGTGAGGATGAAGATCCTGACCTCTCTGCTCTCTCAGGTAGAGAGAGGAGGTGAGGGGAGGAGGAGATGAGGTGAGGAGAGGAGGGGAAGAGAGGAGGTGAGGAGAGGAGGTGAGGATGAAGATCCTGACCTCTCTGCTCTCTCAGGTAGAGAGAGGAGGTGAGGGGAGGAGGAGAGGAGGTGAGGAGGAGAGGAGGGGAAGAGAGGAGCAGAGGAGGGGAAGAGAGGAGGTGAGGATGAAGATCCTGACCTCTCTGCTCTCTCAGGTAGAGAGAGGAGGAGGAGAGGAGGAGAGGAGGAGAGGAGGTGAGGAGGAGGTGAGGATGAAGATCCTGACCTCTCTGCTCTCTCAGGTAGAGAGAGGAGGTGAGGTGAGGAGGAGAGGAGGTGAGGAGAGGAAGAGAGAGGAGAGGAGGAGAGGAGGATGAAGATCCTGACCTCTCTGCTCTCTCAGGTAGAGAGAGAAGCTGAGGTAAGGAGGAGAGGAGGTGAGGAGAGGAAGAGAGAGGAGAGGAGGTGAAGATGAAGATCCTGACCTCTCTGCTCTCTCAGGTAGAGAGAGAAGCTGAGGTAAGGAGGAGAGGAGGTGAGGAGAGGAAGAGAGAGGAGAGGAGGTGAAGATGAAGATCCTGACCTCTCTGCTCTCTCAGGTAGAGAGAGAAGCTGAGGTAAGGAGGAGAGGAGGTGAGGAGAGGAGGTGAAGATGAAGATCCTGACCTCTCTGCTCTCTCAGGTAGAGAGAGGAGGTGAGGAGAGGAAGAGAGAGGAGGTGAGGAGAGGAGAGGAGGAGGTGAGGAGAGGAAGAGAGAGGAGAGGAGGAGAAGATGAAGATCCTGACCTCTCTGCTCTCTCAGGTAGAGAGAGGAGGTGAGGAGAGGAAGAGAGAGGAGGTGAGGAGAGAAGGTGAGGTGAGGAGGAGATGAGGTGAGGAGAGGAGGAGAGGAGGAGAGGAGGTGAGGATGAAGATCCTGACCTCTCTGCTCTCTCAGGTACTCTGCGTTCTGTTTCATCCACAGCTCCGTCTTGACCTCAACCTCCGTGTCGTTCAGGATGTACTGCAGCACAGAGGGAAACAGGAAGTCACAAACCACTTCCTGAACAGACATCCTTCACAATAACAGACCACATTTATTAATGAAGGCATAGAGATGTTGTTCATCTCTCCAGTAAAGAACTAAAACATATGCCTCCGCCAACCAGTGCAGTTTCTGTGTACTCCTATAAAGGTCAAGGTAATCTTTACCTTTAACAGCTGAAACACGGCAACATGAGGTCATTGTGACCTTGACCTTTGACCTCCAGGCAACACAATCGACTCAGTTCCTCTTTGAGTTCAAGTTTGTACCAAATTTGAAGAGATTCCCCAGAGCTGATCTTAAGATTTCATGTTTAAGAAAAACATTGACATACTTTGTGAGGCCACCATGAGCACGACCTTTGACCTTGGTACCAAGATGAAATCCAAGTTTTACAGCTGGCTGACAAAAAAAATATCTTTGAACCAACACCACCCTTCATGTCTCTGCTCGGTCAGTTTGAGAAAAGAACCTTGATCTGGCTCCTGTGCAGTAAAGAGCTGAATGAACTTTAACTTCAGAACCAAGAGTCACAATGTGCTGATGCAGAGAAGTTCTCTCTGGATCGATGCACCGGTTCCTAACGGACCTTTTCAATCTCCTGGTCGTCGATGCCGTCCAGGTCCAGCACTCCGCTCTCTGACTGCTCACCTGTGAAAGCAGGAGAAATTCCTCATCACCAGTTTGCCAGCTGCGGACTTCCTCTGACGAGGTCATGTTGATGTCCGACTTGTCTCCTCTTACCATCAGGTTTGTGTCCCGCCTCCGACTCCCTGAAGCTCTGGAGTGTTGGTTGGAGGTCGATGCTGCAGGAGCTCGTCAGCTTCCCCAGGATGACGGCCAGAGGGGGGACCTGGCGCTGAGGCCCCAAACCGTCTTTCTCTGGCCCCGCCTCGTGCTTGCTGTCTCCTGTCCTTTTGTCCCGCCCCTCCTCCTCCTGGATCACCTGACACAGGAAGTCCTGGGTCAGATGCTGCGTGGCAGCTTGGAGCTCGGCATCTTCCACCTCCGGCTCTTCTGCTTCAGAGGTCACGGACAATCCCTCGGCTTCCTCTGGGTCTGAGAACCACACAGAACATGTTGAGTCTTTTGTTCCATGGAGACATACATGTGCAGTCAGCTGGTCAGTACGCACCGATCTCTTTGGCGTAGGCGGAGTAGATCCCTCTCAGTTTGGGTCGACTCTTCTCCAGCTCGGTCTCAATCTCGTCTTTGTAGCAGCTGATCTCTCCTGACAAAACAAATTGTTTAAAGTCTTTAAACAGCTAACTCACTGCCCTCTAGTGCCCCCTAGTGCCCCCTAGTGCCCAGTGTTCTCAAAACATTGACAGGAAGCAGTGGTGGCTGGTTACTGCGGGGCACCCCCTCCAACTTCCTGAGACCACACAGCCTGTATGAAAATGTAAAGCATAGTTTTTTTAAATCATATTATTTCAGTGGGACAACGCAGGTCGACCATCAGCACCTGAGATTATTCAATATAGAGTGTTTCTATCTAAAAACATAAACTTCCAATTGTGATTTCTTCACAAAAACACCCAAACAAGAGAGAAACAGGATGAAGGATCTCGGTCCGACCTGATTTACAGATTCAGCAGGAAGTGATGAAGACGAGTTTTCACCTGCTCTTCTTCTGAGAAACAGACGTGATACCTGGACGTGGCCTCTTCTCTTCCTCGCATGTGTGTTGGTTCAAAGTGTCGGCACAGAGGCACAGTGGACCAGGACGGGGGTGAGATACCTACAACATCTCCCTGAGCTGTGTGCTATGTTGTTTTGTTGAGTCTGGCTTCAGTTTGTTTGCCCCCCCCCCCCCCCTTCCAGCCGTCAGTGACAGGAAGTGATGAAGAAATGCTGTCTGGTTGGCTGACAGAGCTACTGACCTTCCACCTCGTCCAGCTTCTTGGTCAGTTCCTGCTCCAGCTGCAGAAGAAGACGGCAGTTAACTGGTTGTGTTATCAGGCAGCAGCCAATCAGAGACAGAGGGATCTACCTGCTGCAGCCAATCAGAGACAGAGGGATCTACCTGCTGCAGCCAATCAGAGACAGAGGGATCTACCTGCTGCATCTTGGTCTTGTGCTGTCCAGCAGTGAAGGAGGGTGGATCACATTCCTGCTCCAGATCTACTCTCATGAACTCATCGATGGTCAGCTGACTGGTGGGCGTGTCCTCAAACTCTGTCAACCTGTAGGGGGGGGGGGGGGGGGGGGGGTAGAGGACACCGGGATCTGCTTAGATCTACTGTGATGGACTCTGACCCCCCACAGTCGACTGGGATCCACTAGGATCCAGGTCTCACCTCTTCCTCAGGGTGGTCTGACAGACCTTCACCACACTGATCACATCCTTCACCGTGCGACGGAACTTATGCATCCGGGCTGCGACCAGGAGAGCTGCGGGGGGGGGGGGGGGGGGGCATTGTTTAATGTAAACATTGTTGTACATGAAACGTTGTTGCCATGGTAACTGCAGTGCCGTACCTGCTCCACAGAGGCCAGAGGGTCGACGCCCCGTGTGCATCCAGTCCCTCTTCATCCTCTGGACCAGACGAAGAGCCGTCATGGACACCTCGTGAGTCCTCACCCCGAACTCCATCATGTGAGCAAAACGAGGGATGTAGAGACACGGATCTGAGGAGGGGAGGAGGAGAGGAGGGGAGAGGGGGAGAGGAGAGGTGAGGTGAGGAGAGGAGGTGAGGAGGAGGAGAGGAGGTGAAGTGAGAAGGAGAAGGGGAGGAAGAGAGGAGGAGAGGAGGAGAGGTTAGGAAAGGAGGAGAGGAAGAGAGGAGAGGTGAGGGGAGGAGGAGGAGGAGAGGAGAGGAGGAGAGGAGGTGAGGAGAGGAGGAGAGGAGGAGAGAGTAGGCGAGGAGGTGAGGTGAGGAGAGGAGGAGAGGAAGAGAGGAGGTGAGGTGAGGAGGAGAAGGGGAGAGGAAGAGAGGAGGCGAGGAGAGGAGGTGAGGAGGCGAGGAGGTGAGGTGAGGAGGAGAAGTGGAGAGGAGGGAAGGAGGAGAGGAAGAGAGGAGGCGAGGAGGTGAGGAGGAGGCGAGGAGAGGAGGAGAAGTGGAGAGGAGGGAAGGAGGGAGGATAATTAAAGATCTACAGATAATAAATCGTGCCTGGCGGAAATGAGGCTGTAGATATAAAACCAGACATTATTTAAACTCTTGATCTTCTGAAAATTTAAAACTGTTCATGTGTTTTCCCGCGCTCTGGCGCCCTCTCGTGGAGCAGCGCGGTGACGATCAGAATCTAAGATGGCGTCCAGAGAAACAAGCAGCTGCTGGTGTTAGTGACGCTACCGGAGGAACTCACCGACAGGTAACACACCCCGTGCACACGCACACGCACACACACGCACACACACACACGCACTGTACCGGAGAAAACACCGAGCTGGACCGTAACGACCGACAAACGGTTACAGTGATTATTGATTATTGATACGAGACTGAAGGAGCTGGGGCAGCGCACAGGACACCACCAGGTTATTTATATAACCAGGTTAACGAGTTAACCAGGTTATGGATTTATTGAACCACATGTCTGTGTGACAGTTTGATTCGTTGATGATTCATTAACAACGTGATGATCTGATCTGAACCATGACACCTGATCCTGTGGATTAGAATCTGACCATGATGCTGTGAAGTGGTGACCTGGCCGTTCTCTCTGTGAGGAGGAGATGGCAGCTGAGCTCCTCTCCACCAGCCTCCCCCACAGCAACGAGGAGGAGGAGGAGGTGGAGGCCAAGAGGAGCTTCATGGTGCTGAGCGACCCGGAGTCCACGTCCCAGACCTTCTGTGAGCGAGACGCCGATCAGACTAATGGCAGCGAGGAGAGAACCAGCTGGCAGGCAGCACACCCCACCCTCAGAGAGAGGTGAGTGACAAGCAAGTGTTCAGACGCCACCTGGCAGCCATCTTAAAGGGGGGGGGGGGGGTCCTCCAATGAGAAGATGGGCAGTTCCTCCTCCTTCCACAGGCCGACGTGTCCTGAAGCTCCTGAGCTCATCTCAGAAACTGTTCTGTAAAGCTTCAAGTTTCCAAACTAGAAAAGCACTTTATAAATTAGGGCTGCAACTAACATATGTATTTATTATTTTGATTATTGATTAATCTGTCTAATTGTTTTGATAAATCGATTATGAACTATGCAACTTAATTATGATGATGATTCCAGTTTCAGATATCTACAATTTAATTCTGAAAGTCATAATCCAAGTTCAAGATGTTTTAAATTGACCTTAGTTCAAGATACCTCAAAGTAAGTTTGAACTGGTCACTGTGGCACTATAGATTTCATGAACTAGAATTCTGACTGGTCACAAGCTAAAAGTGGAATTAAAGAATATAATAATTCAACTGTAGTCACCTGTATTTAGAAACCACACACATGAATGACAAAAGTAGTTTGAATCTTACTTTGTAATCACAGACGCTGAATATTGGAGTTTTGAGTCGTTAAAAGAGAATCAGATATTCTCTTGAAATCAAATGATATATCTAATAAGACAATTCTCTCCTGGTCACAGTAGAAGTCACAGTGACGTAGTTGATGTAGTAAAGTTAATTCTGGATGGTCCAACGTGGTTGAGGAGGTTGAATGGTTTGTCGTGCTGAATGTGTTGTGTTGTTGTGTTGTTGTGTTGTTGTGTTTGTGTGCAGGAACGCGCTGATGTTTAACAACGAGCAGATGGCCGACGCCCACTTCATCGTGGGTCCTCCAGGAGAAACTCAGATGGTTCCTGCTCATAAGGTTCAAAGTTTATCGTGTTCTCATGGGAGATGAAGGACATGACATCATATGACCGTCACTCTTTCTACTTCCTGTCCTGTAAGGCTCAGCCTCTTTCTGATTGGTTCCCTGTCTGTGCTGCAGTACGTCCTGGCAGTGGGCAGCTCGGTGTTCGGAGCCATGTTTTATGGAGATCTGGCCGAGGGACGATCTGAGATCCACATCCCTGACGTGGAGCCGACGGCTTTCCTCATCCTGTTAAAGTGAGTCAGGTCCAACCTGCTCATGAATCCTGAGGAGTCTCCGTGAGGGGAGAGCGATGTGACCTACTGACGTTCTGTGCTCTCCTGGAGGGGTCCAGACGTTCTGTGCTCTCCTGGAGGGATCCAGACGTTCTGTGCTGTCCTGGAGGGATCCAGACGTTCTGTGCTGTCCTGGAGGGATCCAGACGTTCTGTGCTGTCCTGGAGGGGTCCAGACGTTCTGTGCTCTCCTGGAGGGATCCAGACGTTCTGTGCTGTCCTGGAGGGATCCAGACGTTCTGTGCTGTCCTGGAGGGGTCCAGACGTTCTGTGCTCTCCTGGAGGGATCCAGACGTTCTGTGCTCTCCTGGAGGGGTCCAGACGTTCTGTGCTGTCCTGGAGGGGTCCAGACGTTCGGTGCTCTCCTGGAGGGATCCAGACGTTCTGTGCTCTCCTGGAGGGGTCCAGACGTTCTGTGCTCTCCTGGAGGGATCCAGACGTTCTGTGCTGTCCTGGAGGGATCCAGACGTTCTGTGCTCTCCTGGAGGGGTCCAGACGTTCTATGCTCTCCTGGAGGGATCCAGACGTTCTGTGCTGTCCTGGAGGGATCCAGACGTTCTGTGCTCTCCTGGAGGGGTCCAGACGTTCTATGCTCTCCTGGAGGGGTCCAGACGTTCTGTGCTGTCCTGGAGGGATCCAGACGTTCTGTGCTCTCCTGGAGGGATCCAGACGTTCTGTGCTCTCCTGGAGGGGTCCAGACGTTCTGTGCTCTCCTGGAGGGGTCCAGACGTTCTGTGCTCTCCTGGAGGGGTCCAGACGTTCTGTGCTCTCCTGGAGGGATCCAGACGTTCTGTGCTCTCCTGGAGGGGTCCAGACGTTCTGTGCTCTCCTGGAGGGATCCAGACGTTCTGTGCTCTCCTGGAGGGGTCCAGACGTTCTGTGCTCTCCTGGAGGGGTCCAGACGTTCTGTGCTCTCCTGGAGGGGTCCAGACGTTCGAGACAGAAGAATGGGGAACCACTCCAGAGTCATCTGAAACTCCTTTCTGTGTTTCAGGTACATGTACAGTGACGACATCGAGCTGGAGGCCGACACCGTGCTCGCTACCCTCTATGCTGCTAAGAAGTACATCGTTCCTGTTCTGGCGAAGGCGTGCGTGACCTTCCTGGAGACGAGTCTGGAGGCAAAGAACGCCTGCGTCCTCCTGTCTCAGAGCTGTCTGTTCGAGGAGGCGGAGCTGAGGCAGCGCTGCTGGGAGGTGATCGATGCTCAAGCGGAGCTCGCTCTGCGTTCTGAAGGCTTCAGTGAGATCGACAGGCCCACGCTGGAGGTGATCCTGCAGAGAGACACCCTCAATGTCCCGGAGGTGGTGGTCTTCCAGGCAGTGCTGAGCTGGTCAGTGGCTGAGTGTCAGCGGCAGAGCCTGGCTGTGAACCCCAGGAACCAGCGTGAGGTTCTGGGTAAGGCTCTGTACCTGGTCCGGATCCCCTCCATGACGCTGCAGGAGTTTGCAGACGTTGCGGCGCAGTCTGAAATTTTAACGCTGAAAGAGACCCGCGACATCTTCCTGTGGTTCACCGCCTCCAACAAACCTCGACTGGACTTTCCTCTGGGGAAGCGGGCCGGCCTGGCGCCACAGAGGTGCCATCGCTTTCAGTCCTCGGCCTACCGCAGTAACCAGTGGCGCTACAGGGGGCGCTGTGACAGCATCCAGTTTGCGGTGGACAAGAGAATCTTCATTGCTGGACTGGGCCTGTACGGGTCGAGCAGCGGGAAGGCAGAATACAGTGTGAAGATTGAACTGAAGAGGCAGGGAACCATTCTGGCCCAGAACCTCACCAAGTTCCTGTCGGACGGGTCGAGCAGTACGTTTCCTGTGTGGTTCGAACATCCGGTCCAGGTGGAGCCGGACACGTTCTACACAGTCAGCGCCGTCCTGGACGGAAATGAGCTCAGTTACTTTGGACAGGAGGGGATGACCGAGGTGCAGTGTGGGAAAGTGACCTTCCAGTTCCAGTGTTCATCGGATAGTACCAATGGGACTGGAGTGCAGGGGGGTCAGATCCCTGAGATGGTCTTTTACTGCTGAAACTTCTGTTGTCACTGCTTATTCTGACTGATGTGTTGTCGTAGGACTGGAATCTGAAGCTGGTTTCAGACTCGATCAGCATCAGATCCTCCTCGTGGTTCAGGTGAGAGGTGGAGCAGCCGGGTGCAGCAGACACACACAGGAAGTGACCTGGTACCTGCTGCAGAGGTCATGTGATCATGTTTACATCACCTGACACGTCGTTAGCTCTGATCTCAACAAACTCTCTTCACACCTTCGTCTGTGTCTTCATCGTGTGTCAGCACTTTGTCACCAGAGACATTTGTTTTAGTTTCTACATGTTTGTGTCCCGTGTTAGAAGCTGCTCCCCCCCCACACACACACACACACACTCACTCAGTGGAGGATCCTCTGCTGTTCACACTACTCCTGGAGTGACACTTTATTCAGGAGCTCAGGAGGAGGAGGAACTGAGTGTGATCCTCCAGAGAAGATCCAGAGACCTGAGGAGCTGGATTGGACCGGTGTTGTAGGACTGAAGCTGATTAGCTCTTTGTTTTGTTGGTGCTTTTGAAGGAAATGACTCTGAACATTAAAGTGACTGAAACTAACATGTGTGGCCATTTCTTTGAGAAGTCCTGAAAAATCTGCTTTAGTTTTGTGGAGCTCACTAAAGAGCCAGTCTACTGATGACCTCTTTGCAAGATCAGCTGACTCCAGGTCAGACTCAGCTCCTTCAACTCTTCACCATGAAGAGTCCGACCATGAAGAGTCCGACATGGATGAGGTCGCTCATTTATTATTAAATTATCATTTTCTTCAGACACCTGATTATGATTTAATGTCTGGTTTGGTTTAAAGTTTCCTGGGACTTCATGTGAGGAATTGGTCCTGAGAGATGACATATCACTGGTTTAAAGTCAAACTGCTGCAATGTGTGTTTCCATGTCCTCCTCTTCCTCCCTCTGGTGCAGAACAGACAGCTACTGACCCCCTTCAAGTAACTACGGGTAGTAAAAGCCCAGAAAATGATTTGACACGATATGGGCCCTTTAAGTAAATATCTCCCACTTGTGTCTGACACACGTTTCTTCAAGGTTCTCACCGATTGCTGGAGCGTTGATGCAGAGCTCACGGGCGAGCAGCAGGAACGTCTTTCCCAGGATGTAGACGTTGACCTGGACAAAGGAAACAGGTGTGAGCAGGAGCAGGAGCAGGAGCTCAGAGACGTGACGGGGGGGGGGGGGGGGGGGGTCAGGCTCACCTGCAGCAGGTCACTCAGGTCCAGCAGCATGTCTGCAGCACAGTTAAAGAAGAGCATCCACCTGCTGAACTACACACTAAGTCACACACAGACCACGTGGCTAGGATACGTGGCGTCCCCTCGGTGCGACACACCAGGTAGAGACACGCAGCGATCACGTGCTCCATCTTGCGTCCTCGGGTCAGGTGTTTACTGACCACCATCTTGAAGAAGTTGAAGGCTGTGTCCAAACAGTGCTGGTTCAACTGCAGCTGACTCCCCAGCTGCTGGATCTGACGCTTGCCTGCAGAGACACCGGATCATCAGCCTTCTTCTCTATTTGTTTATGACTGGATTCATTAATGGGTGGATTCAAATGAGTGTAATTCATTCACAGGCAGGTTTATCAACAGTTTGTAGTTACCAACATAATATATTTTGAATAATTCTGAACTAAATAAAGACGAGGTGCTGTTGTCTGGGACGTCACCTCCCCCCCCCCCACACACACACACACGTCTTAAGAAGATAGAGTGCACTCAGTAAACTGACACATTTATGAAAAGACCTATCAGTGAAGAGGAGGATGAAGGTACTCACCACTCTGCAGAGTCTGGGCTCTGGACTCTTTACCGACACTGGTGTGGAAACCAGAACCAAGAAGAGGAGCTTTAACTGGACCTGGAAGAGAAGTGAAGGAATTGATCCATTAAGACTGCAGCACGAGTCTGTCTGTCTGACGTCTCCCTGGATGTCCACACTACTCCTGACAGTCAGTGACAGGCTCCTCCCCCCCGACCTGACTGATCACACTATCACGTTCAGCTGGGACGTCCACTCTGTTCCCACTGGGACCAGTTGATTAGCTCACCTGGCTGCAGAGGAAACGCTCCAGACACTGATTCTGCTTCGACATGAAAACTGCAGCTTTTGTTGTGGGGTGAGTTGGACACATGTTCAGGGGAATCGAACTCGTGCAGCCTCGCAGCTTTCAGGTAACGACGTTACCCCACTCCTTCTTTTCAGACTCGTGTTTACCTGTGCTGGGGTCACAGCCGGAGCAGCTGGAGGTCACCTGGAAGGTAAACTGGTTTATGTTGTCTCTTCATTTTCAAATTTAAAGAGACATAGAAAGGCTGACTCCGCAGGTCAGTGACCTTTGACCTCCTTATTTCCTCGGACTCGTCAGGATTGTTGGAGACCGGTGTTCTGTCCGAGTGTCGGGACCGGTACCTGTGGGTCCAGGTGGCGTCGGTCCAGACGCCTCGCTTCGAGGCCGTAGGTCAGTTCTTATGTTCACTCAACACAGAGGACACTTCACAGCTGTGATGTCAAACAGTCTGTCTCTCGGTTGCAGATGAAAATGGCGTCCACCCGATCAGCGAGCTGCTTGCCTCTCGCTGTGGTTACACCATCAGCACCTTCAAGATGGACGGCTTCACCACCTTCAGAGCTTCGTATTATTCCTGCTTCACCCACATCCAGGTAATGACTCCACCAGAGTCACTGCCGGGCCAGCCCCCCGGAGCCACGCCCTCCAGGTCCACTGCAGATGTTCTGATGTTCCGATTTCTTCCAGAATGACGAAGTGTTCACGTTCAGATTTAACGTGATCATGAGCGACGGCGGCGGACGGATCAGCAGACCTGTCTCTGCCACGTGTTCTGGTCTGACGTGGACTCACAGAGAGGTCGTCTGTGAGGAGGACTACATGGAGGCGAGTACACCTGTCTGAGCTCTGACCTGACAGTGGCCATGTTTTTAATCTGGGGTCCCCTGTGGAGCAGGTGAACGTGAACAGAGAGTCTTCATGTGGAGGTCAGCGGGCGGAGAGTGGACAGGTGTGGCAGGCGGCCTTCTCTCAGGTGAGATCCACCACACATCAAAGATCTGAAGTAACTTAATTTAACCTTCTACAAAGCTTTCACAGTAAATCATCTGTTTTTCTTAAATCCCCTGTAACACACCTTCTGAAATAAGTGTGGACTCTGAGGTGTTGATGGTGTGTTTGCGTTCAGGCTCTGATGACTGCGTCTTCAGTGTGGCAGCTGATGTTCCTGCAGAGAGACGGACGGGTGTCCTCCATGTCCATCAGTGAGGCAGAGACGCAGGGCTACGGCCTCACCACCACCAGCCAGCGGGTGGTGCTGCGATCCCAGTACAGACAGCAGCAGGCCAGCCTTGTCATGGTGGGTCATGTTGGCACACACCAGTCACATCCTTTAATGTTAAACACTGACTTGTGTTAAATAAGGAGCTTCACTTTTCTTTTTGTTATGTTGGCAACTTTTGGTTGAAGGCTAATTAGATCAGTTTGTGTTGTGGTGAGGAATCGTCTCTTACCATGAGTTCACTTCAGTGTTCACATGTGCTCAGGTGGAAGGCGTCCCCGTAGAGCTCATTCAGGTTTCTGTGTTCTTGAAGAAAAGGCTAATGGTGGTGATGATGGATGTGTCCATGTCCTGTACAGTCAGTAGGTGGTCCTGCACACACACACAGGAAGACACTTTTCTGTCCAAACACTAGATGGTGCTGATGATGTTTGTGGGTCCCTCTTCAGATTCTGGTTCATTCGACGGCGCCTCGCTGCTCTGGGACGTCCCGTGGATCATGATGCCTCTGGTCGAGGAGGACGCAAGGTTTGAAAGTCAGACGGTCAGTGTGGGGGTGGAGGGTGTCCTTCTGGACCGACCCACCGCTAGAGGGTTCAGTCTGGTCCGGAGTGGCGGACTGGTCCAGATCAGGGTTCTTTTTGGAGCAGAGGGCGGCTACCGACAGGTGAAGGAGTCTGTTCAGACGGAGAGACGAGGTTTTGTTCCCATCACAGAAACAGATTTCACAATTTGGTTTGCTCCTCTGCAGAGTGTGGTGCTGGAGAACGTGTACAAGGAGCGGTACGTGGTCTCCCTGCTGTACCAACACGTCTTCGCTCTGAGGTTTGAAGACAACAGCAGCATCATCACCAGACACCGGATGCTCAGAGTCCTGGACACGCCGCTGATCTGCCGTCCACCCTTCAGTGTGGACAGTGAGTCTCTGGTTCCCCTCAGTGAACGCCTCGCGCTGCTTCATTAACAAATCGTTCAAAATCAGGATTGTCCCCGGTTCAAACTCGGTGTGTTTTCTGTTTGGAAATCATTTCCTTGGACCCTGTGTCTCTTCCTGCAGAGACCCGGACTGATGACGAGGCGTTCAGTGTCTACCTCGGAAACATTCCTGCAGATGTCGTTTTGGAGGAAGTGTGGATCAACGGGAAGCAGCGGAGGATGTGGGGGGGCGTTGAACGAGGCGTCAGCATCAGTCCTGTTTCTCACGTGAACGGAAGCCGAGCGTACGACCTGCGGCTGCCCTTCGAGGACGCTGACGTCCTCTGGACGGTGAGGACACCACACTGAACACGCTGGTGATTGGTCATGGAGGTTGTTTGTTGTGACAGCACCTGAACGTGGATTCGGTACCACAGAGCATTTATGTCTTTTGTAAATAAACTCTCACCTGTTTGTCGCACAGTACCTGGGTGCAGGTGTGGTTCAGTACTCTGTCGACATAAACTTCACTTTAACCATCGTGCACCAGAGAGACTCGTACTACCACCACACGTCCAGCTCTGCTCGACTCTTCAGTGCATGTGAGTACATCGTTTCCTGAGCTCTTGTCCCTAATCTTTGTTTTGTCATAACAAGTCTATTTATATCTAAATCATAATGAATAGATAAGAATAATCCTGTATCTTTAGCTTCTGAGATGGAGGCTGTAACAAAGGGCTTGATCAATAAGAAACCGATTCGACTGACGTCCACGACACGAGAGACACTTCAACATTTAAAGAAGAATTTCACCTTTTTAAACGATGGTTAGAATCCACCAACCTCCACGGCAGATGGAACCGGTTCTGTTCCGGTCCATGCACCAAACTTTGAAACATTTAAACAAAACCGAATTGGTTCCTGAGAAACAGCTGGTTCTTATTGGCTAGTGGACGAGGCGGAGCAGTGCTGGAGGCTGAACGCTTCCTGAAGTTCAGCCAATCGGAAGAGAGATGAAATAAACTGGTCTAAGATCTTAAATTAAAACCTGGTTCAAACATTTAAATGTTCCCCTGCTGTAGTTCCTCCACAGATCACAGCTCAGTGTTTTGACGGAGGAATCACCTTCAGCGTGGTTCGACCGCCTCGGGCTAAGAGTCTCTGGGAGGTGGGTGTCGACCACGAGCCTCTGACCTCACAGCTGGCAGCTCAGAGAGGGTACCGCCTCCTCAACGACACCCACACAACCTCCCTGGACGTCCCTGTGTTCTCCATCGGCTACACCTACGAAGTGAGTCCACACAGTGCTCGGGACAGCCGGGTGGTCCTGAGACCAGAGGCTGGTGGGACGTTAAGGTGAACGTTTTAATTAGAGATGGTTTGTTTTTGCAGGACATCAACCTGTCATTCTTTTATGGAACATTTAAGCTACTTCTCAGGGACTCTAAAACTCTGGCGGTCCAGACGTCCACCTCCAAACGCTGCCTCTTCAAAACTCAGGACATGACCGGTAATGTCCACCTGCCGGAGGACCTTTCTTATTTCATGTTACTGAGAAGTGTTGAGATAAAGAAGTCTAACAGAATAAGGTGTGGACGAGTCGTGGATCCTGATGGTCTGTCCTCAACAGAACCTCTGACTGGTCCAGTGTCAGGTCCAGAGTTCCCATCAGCCCTCTGTGGTTTTAGTTTGTTCTACAGATGGAACCGTGACCGTGGTAACCACTCCAGCCTCCACCTGGCCCACGGTGCGGCCCGACAGAACCAGTCTGCTGGACCCGACCTGCCGCTCCAAGCAGACCGACGGAACCAGAGTTCTGTTTGAGTTCAACGTGAACTCCTGTGGGACCAGAGCCAGGGTAAGATTCTGAACATTACTAATTTTAGTTAACTTAAAAACATCTATGAATAAACTCGATTTCAGTGATGTTCTGACATTGAGTCAAGTTATCTGATCTATAATCATTGATAAGTAAGTTATTGATCACTTTATCTGTGATGTTTTCTGGTCTTTGTCATAAAAGGTTCACGAACATCAGGTAAACACGACCAGAGTCTATGTATGAAATGTTTTATACAAATAAGGTCTTGACATAAATTTTCCTTCTGGTCCAGATGTTTTTGTGTCGGTTTTTCTAATTGAGTTGAGTTGTTTGTCTTGAAGGTCGGGGAGACCTACGTGGTTTATGAAAACGAGATCATCCACGACAAACAGCTGACCGCTGACGGGCCGAACTTCATCTCCAGAGAATCTCAGTTTAAGTGAGAAACGCACTGGACCTGTGGGAACCAGCAGCTGAAACACAGATTCCACCGTTGATGTAAAAACTTGTGATTGTTGCCCAGGTTGACCGTGCGCTGCTTCTATCCTCTGAGTGGAGTCCACAGACTGTCTGTCTCAAGGGTCTTCAGATCTCCTGGGTTTGGTTCAGTCGAAGTCTTTGAGAGTACTAAAGGTCCAGTTTGGGTCATTAACATCTGGATGAAGTCTGTGGTTTGAATGACAGAGTGTCACAACTTTGTTTGATCTTCCTTCAGATTCAGCGAACAAAGTTCCTGCTCGTGACTGTCTGCAGCAGGAGCCTGGAAATGAGGTCAATACCCCGATGAACCAGGCCCATCTTGAACCCGGTATCAGGCCTCTGCTCAAACCTGGACCCAGCCACTTCATCAAAGTCTCAAGACAACACAACAAGTTTGTCTCCTCCTCAGACATCCAAACTTCTCCAACCCTGAACCTTTCTCCTGAAACTCAAAACCAGAAGGTTGGATCCCGTCCTGGTCGACTCAAATCCAAGACAGAGGAGCTAAATGTATTCAGCCCTTTTTCTAGTTTTCCCAGAAAGCCGAGCTTCAACAACGTCCATGTGACCGCTCAGCGTTCTGGGACACAGGACGATGTCCCAGCCTCAGTGTTGGACTCTTACAGCAGGACCACGGATACTGCAGTCACTGACCAATCAGAAAGTAGCTGGAGCCGCTCAGCTCACACTCCAACTCTTACCAGTCTCCATAGTTTAGATGAACATGTCCAACAACTTGGTCAAAATGGAATCAAGCTAAATGAAGCCATGCAAAGTCTTAGTTACCCTAACCCTTCTCTTCCTGAGTTGAAGCAGAAGATGAGTCCTCAAGGTCTGGATGATCCTTCCCAGCTTCAACTAGTCCTTAAACCAGTTCATTACAACCAAGACCAAATCAGTGGACAACTAGTCCTGCCCCCCAGACACGAGACACTTGTTCCTGCTGATACTCAGGAGTCTGTAGACAGTCAAACTGTGACTACTGCGACCAGCCGGGTCGACCAGAACCCAAAGAGAACTGAGTCCATGGAAAGAAGGAGCATTGAGATGCTTCAGTCCAGCGTGAAGAACATCAGAGTCAAACCAATGTTCAAATTGGTGTCTTCTGGAAATCATCTGAAATGGAAACCTTCCCTCAAACAAGTAAACTCTCAAATGTCTAATCCTGGACTAATGGAGGTCAGCGCTCACAGGAACCACCGGAGGTCCGAACAGCTTCATGACCGCAGACCTTCAATCACTAGAAGGAAAACAAATCTCCAAACAGAAAACCAGGAACAGGGTGTTTATGGTGTTCAAGGCAAGCTGCATCAATCTGAAGTGATCCGCCTCCCTGATCAATCCCTGACCCACATTGGACCACAGCAGGACCTGGTCCAGTCAGGGGTTGAGACAGAAAACCACATGAGAGAGGAGCCTGCTTCAGCTCTGAGAACTTTTGTCCAGTCAGCAGGTAAGGATGAGAACGATCAGCTTATCAATCTGATCTTTTATTGATCCCTTCATAGTCCAAAACCTTGTTCTTCTACTCGTCTCCCATCAGGTACAACTCACATAAGAGTCCGACCCGGTCCCAGTGGAAGACTCCAAACTCCTGATCAGCCCGGACTGCAGAACCCCGACTCTCTCACCAGGGGGGGGGTCGGCAGGACATCCGACCTCCGCTTCATACTTCAGGATACGGTCGTCATCAGAGAACGTGAACCGACCAATCCAAACGCACAGAGTACCGAGGGCCTGAATCCCACCACAGGAGGAACTGGCTTACCTGGTCCTGGAACAAGTCCGACTGGTTCTGATCCTGGTTCAGTCCTAAAGATCCACTCGAGTTTGGACCGTGGCCGTCAGTATGGATCCAGTGTTCAGCGGGGCATCATGAGAGGTACGACATCATACCACTCTGGATCCACTTTGTTAAGTTTCTGTTGATCTTAACTTTAGAAAGTGGCTCCACCTCAGTTGTGATGAAAACCAGTTCTGAGCGTTGATTTGATTCGACACGTTCAAATATCTTTGAACCACAAAGTTGTTAAATATCTAAATACGTTTTAATCAAATAAACAAAATTTCTTTTCTATCTGACCTTTGACATACATTTCTGATATTGAATCTTCTCAAATGGATAAATTATGAGAAGCTCCAGTTTGTCTGTTTTGTTTCAGGTGAACAGATCAGCTGATGAAGACCAGACACCAGCGTCTGTCTGCACACACTGATTCAATAAAGTCCCGTTTGAAAAAACACATGGTGTTTGGGTCTTCATTGTGTAAATCACATTCAATATTCACGTTCAGCCGTCTCACAACATGAATCTATTAAATCATATTATAAATATAAGATGAGAGTATTAGACACATTAAGGTTAAAAACGTGTTCACTTTACTTTAAGTAAAGGATTTTAAATCCCTGATGTTTTGTATCATCAGCCCTACATGAACATCAGGTTCCAGACTTCTATAAATGTTGTGAAAGAAACTCAGTCTATTGTGAAGAAAGAACCAAACGCACCTGGAGGAAATGTGACCTTACCTTTTTTTATTTTAAATCATTGAGTAAATTTGAAACTGGATATTCAACTAGTTGCTAAACGATCATATTGTTGAGTCTCTTCTGCCTGATCTGTAAAATGTTCATGAAAACCTCCCTGAACCCGACTCCATTCACACATCGTTCTGTGAAGGACGTGTCCTACATGTGAAGAACGTGTGTCTCACCGTCAGCAGAGACGAACTGTCCCACAGCAGAAGACACGCCTCCACTGCCCTCAACAAACTGAACCTCGGAGACGATGATGTTGTCCTCCAGAACCGAGCCACAGCTGGTGCACACCGCGCTGCCCCGCGCCTGGTCCACGTCCACATCCGCCCCCCCGCAGGTCCTGCACACCCGCGAGCTCATGGTGGACGGGTCTCCTCACAGAGGTCACCTGACCGGCCAGTTGCTACGAAGGAGGAAGCTTCCAGCCTCACACACTAATAATAATGGAATAAAAAGAATAAGTGAAAATGAGCAACTAAAACATGATTTGATTTTCAGTGTTTTATTTATTTTAATCGATTCATGAAGAGTAGAACTAACAATTTAATAGATTTTAGCTAACAGTATAATTTCTCTGTTCATTTCGAATTAAATGATATAAAAGTTTAAAGTTTTTATAAATCAGACTTTATTGTAGAGAATCCCAGGTGACGGTGTGACAGTGACCTCTAGAGGTCAAGGTTCAGTTCACAGCTATTATTATTTCCTCATCGACTGATTTCAGATTTTTCAATGTTTGTACGAAAGCAAACGTTTGATGACGTCACGGAGGGACATTTTCAATGAACCGGGTTAAACACAATGCGTCTGATCGGTTTTCTCTCAATTTTAATAACAATATAAAACCAGCACATGATGACGCGACTCGTAATGGCTTCAGTTAGAAACCTCCTCAGCAGCTTATACAGACAGTCGGTGGTTCACACTCACCGACAGATTTACTCGGATCGGACACACGGGGTCGCTCGTGTCGGTAACTTCACCTTCCCGCTTAAACTCATGTTGCTCGTGCGTCACACTGACGTCAAATCACCGCGTGCTTTTACCGTAGATTGGTAAATACCGGTAATTCTACACTGATCTGTTTCTGCTCCTTGTTTGTTTTCTTCCTGTGGCGCAGCACAGTGACGTCACGAGGCCCTGGGGTCGTACGGGGATTGTTTTTAATCGGCAACCAAACTTTGTAGATGACGTCAGGACAGTTACGTCATTTTTGTATTATTAAATATTCAGCGATCGGATGAAAGTTCGTGCGCGTAACGCAACGCACGGACACGAATTTAGTCTTAAACCGAAGACGGTTCCCCCCACAGCTCCGAGGAAATGGTTCAACCCGGCGAACACTGATGACGTAATGAGTTCTGGCGGGTGGTTGTCTTACTGAGACGCACGAATAAAACAAATACCTTGATAGAACTAGAAGAACACAACCTGAGGAACACAACCTGAGGAACACAACCTGAGGAACACAACCTGGAGAACACAACCGGTGGAACACAACCTGAGGAACAGAAGCTGAGTAACACAACATGAGGAACACAACCTGAAGAACAGAAGCTGAAGAACACAACATGAGGAACACAACCTGAGGAACACAACCTGGAGAACACAACCTGGAGAACACAAGCTGAAGAACACAACCTGAGGAACACAACCTGAGGAACACAACCTGAGGAACACAACCTGGAGAACACAACCTGAGGAACACAACCTGAAGGACAGATGAAGTGGGATCAGCTGGAGCTGGACCCGAGGATCAGGGCAGCAGTGAGGAGAGGTCAGAGGTCACCACACTAACATCATCACTATTTGTCAAGTTTCAATTTAATTTGAATAAATGCCACAGCTCAACAATGATTGTTGTTACCGTGGTCACTCTGTCTCTCCCCAGCCGAGCTGAGACGTGTGGGGGACGTCCTCTGTGTCTCTGCTCTGGATCTGCAGAGGTCCACTGGTCTGTCTCACTCGGACGTCCAGCGCTTGCTCGCCACGGCAGCCGGCGCCTGCAGGCGCCACCCCCTCGTCCCAGGTCAGACCATCAACCGTGCAGTCTGATTGGACGTAACTGTGTGATGTCACAGAGTGGTAACCTGTGTATTTTCCCACTGTTCCCAGCCGTCCTCTGTGGAGGACAGCGTGAGCTCAGACTCACTGTGGGCTGTCCCGTGCTGGACGGGCTGCTGAGGGGAGGACTTCCTGTGGGGGGCGTCACTGAGCTGTCTGGAGAGAGCGGAGCAGGAAAGACTCAGCTGGCTCTGCAGCTGTGTCTGTGTGTGCAGTACCCCACGCAGCACGGAGGACTGGACGCAGGTCAGTGGACGCACCACCTAACCGTCACTCCACCGGTCCAATTCCCACGTTGAATGTCTCCGTACACAGCTGTGATTGGCCAGTGAGCTCCGTCCTAGAACAGGCACCTTCTGGGGACATGCTGCCCCCTGCTGTTTGGAGCATGAGCGCGACAGTTGGACGACTTCAGAATGAACTGACCTGAAATCAGGTTATAAATGATGTGTGTGTGTGTAGGAGCAGTTTACATCTGTACTGAGGACCCGTTTCCTGTCAGACGTCTGCAGCAGCTGATCAGGGAGCAGTCGTGTCTTCGCTCCGACGTCCCTCCGTCTTTGATCAGCAGCCTCCAGTTCAGCGACCACGTTTACATTGAACACACCGCTGACTTGGTGAGTGGTCACTGCTGACCTTGGGTCAGATCAGTTGCCATGTCTCTCTCACCTGTCTCCGTCTTCAGGACTCTCTCCAGGTGTGTCTGTCCCGGCGTGTCCCCCTGCTGCTGGCTCGTGGTCTTGTCCGACTCGTGGTTGTGGACTCGGTGGCGGCTCTGTTCAGGTCTGAGTTCCAGGCTGATGATTGGCTGGAGAGGAACAAACGGCTGCTCACCTTCTCCTCGATCCTGCACCACCTGAGCCAGGAGTTCACCACAACTGTCCTCTGCATCAACCAGGTAACACACACACACACACACACACACACACACGACAGAAGGTGGATAAATACATTTAACATTGATGTCTTTATTGATGAAAGTCCAAATGATAGTTATTAAGATTGAAACAATCAAATCAAACTCAAACATACCACACAAAAACTTTATTTCATCTTTGATTCACTAGAATCATTCCATGTAAATATGATGACATCATCAATGTGAGACGGGGATGTCATGTGGTGGATTCATATTATATTATATTATTTATACCCACACACACGCATATGTACACAGACACACACATATATATATATATACACATACACGTAAACACACACACTAGGGATGTCGACATTAACCAATTTTACCATAATTGCGGTTTCATAATGTAATAAGAATTGTAAAAACTATGATATAACTATGGTGTCACTTTACTGAGGGAAGAAGGAACTGACGCTAGTTATCGTGTGTGTGCGATAATAAGTGATGATGTATTTGACTGTGTGTGTGTGTGTGTGATTTTGATAATAAGTGATGATGTTATTTGTGTGTGTCTGTATGTGCATGTGTGTGTGATAATAAATGATAATGTATTCGACTGTGTGTGTGATGATAGTTATTGTGTGCCTGTGTGTGTGTGTGTTTGTGATAATCAGTGATGATAGTATTTGTGTGTTTCAGGTCACAGATGTCTTCAGCAGATCAGACAGTTCAGGGTAAAACTTTATTTCATCTTTTATTCACTTGAATCATTCCATCTAAATGTGATGACATCATCAATGTGAGACGCTGATGTCATGTTTCTAATGCCATGATTCCGTCTCAGTCCTCTCTCCTCCAACATGTCCCCGGCTCTGGGTCTGGCCTGGTCCAATCAGGTGATGGTGCGGCTGATGATGCGCCGTCTCCAGAGGACAGTTGTCCGTGGTGACCAGAGCAGCGCCCTCCGCAGGCTGGAGGTGGTGTTTGCTCCTCATCTTGCTCGAGATGGACGAGACGCTGCAGTGTGGAGGGAGGGGGTGGGGGGGGTCTGCAGCTCTGACACAGAAACATGAGTTTATTCAAATATCAGTGTGTTTGTATTAAACTGTAACTTCGCAGCCGTTTGAAGTCAGGTGTAAAACTTCATATTAATGTTGTAAAAGACCAAGAATATGTGGACACTTGTTCAGTGTTTGTGTTGCTGGTTCGCTTCAGGTTTAAATCAGCTGATTTCACCTCATACATGTATATATATATTCACATTCATATATGTCTGTGTGTTAATACTTACATTACTAATGTCTGAAACGTTATTTTGTGGTCCGAAACAAAATAATTGAACGTCGGTTCTTTCCAAATAAAAGCATGAGAGTAAAAGTGACTCCCTCTAACTCTATTTGAATTTAAACTTGTTTTATTTTGACATTTTACTAATAAATATCTGTTCAATGAAGACAGGTTTCATTTAAATAATTTTATGAAACATCTACAATCCTGTGGAGTAGAATATAGATCTTTAGTTTTTATTTTGTGTATGAGATTGATAGATTTATTCTATTTCCCGTTTTCTTCGATAAATTTGATAAATTGTTTCTTTTACTTGCTGCGCGGAAACGACTTTTATTCTGAAAAGAACTGACAGGAAGTGGCAGTGTTGTGACCGGGGCGCGAGCTGGACAGTGATGCGCAGCGCGTGAAGCAGAAAAACATCTGATCAAACATCGAAGATCGAATGGAACCTGAAGGTCAGACTGATGACGTCAGTTGGTCTGTTTGTTTACAGCTGCGGGTCATTGCTGTTTATCGATAGATTACGTCATCGAGAGATCTAATATTAATTATCGCTTTTAACACCGAACGGGAACGCGACCCTTTAAAATGTAAATCACGATCACACGGTCGTAAACAATATAAACAACGTAAATCCAAAATAGCAGTTCTGATGTGACGACACTGGAAAGGGCGATGTCTTCTTTGACCGGAAGTCGGTTGACGCTCTGAGTAGATCGATGCTGTTCTGATGATGTGTGGTGATCAGTGTCACTGAGTGTTGTTCACGCCTTCTCCACAGGGAGCACTGTGACCATGAATCCCTGTGTCCTCCTCTCATTGGTCCTCCTCCTGAGTCCGGTCTCCTCTCAGACTGCCGACCCGGCCCTGCAGGACTTAGCCAATAGGAACTCAGACTTCGCGGCCCGCTTGTACCAAGCTGTGGCCCGTCGGTCCGATGATAATGTTTACCTGTCGCCCTTCACGCTGACCGCTGGACTGATGGCGCTGCTGAGTGCCACTAACGGGCCGACCCAGGATCAGCTGCTTCAAGGACTCACTCTGTCAGGACTGGACCCACAGACTCTCCCAGGTAGGTCCAGGGTCAGGGGTCAGGGGTCAGAGGTTAGGGTTGAACTTAAGACTGGTTTGGTTCTGTGAGGTTTGAGTCCGTCGCTGCTGCTCTCAGATCTGTTTCAGACCCTGAGGGACGCCATCCTGCCGAGTGGCGTTACCCTGAACCCACAACAGGGAGTGGCCCTCTTTCCCGCCCAGAGTTTCGAGGTGTCCCCGTCCTACCTGGACCTGGTTCAGACGAAGTTCAGAGGAAATGCCAAGACCCTGGACTACTCCACACCGCAGGAGGCTGTCGATTCCATCAACCGCTGGGCCCAGGAACAGTCCGGAGACCAGGTCCAGGAGCTGGTGACCAACCTGGACGCCCAGACCCAGCTGCTGCTCGCCACGGTGGCCTCCTATCAGAGTACGTCTCACCTGTCACCTGGGAATGGGGCGTGGCTTCTAGTGAGAGGCGGGGTTATGTAACATCTGAGTGTCTGAGACGTGTTGTTATCAAACCTCTATGTGACGGCTAGTGCTCACACCGTTCTAATGTTTTGTCTGCCTATACTAATAAAGTTTTCTCTTCTTCAGCCCGGTTCAGTCCAGCCTTCAACTTGTCCCTGTCTCAAGAGGACCGGTTCTACGTGGACAGGTATCACATCGTGATGGTCACCATGATGTTCAGGACGGACCGGTACTTCCTGGCTTACGACCGCTCGGTGAAGGCCGGTGTGTTACAGCTGCCGATGACCGGGGGGGCGGCCATGTTGGTCGTGTTGCCTGATGAAGATGTGGACGTCACCTTGGTTGAAGAAGAAGTGACGGCGGAAAAGATCCAAGCCTGGATCAAACAACTCAAGAGGACGTAAGAATCTGCTTCCTGCCGCTCGTCCTGAACATCCACATGAATCACAGCGTTGATCTGAACATATGAATACGTAACAGTTTTCGTAGAATAACAGACAAAAGACGTGGAGTCAAACCTAAGTTTGAATTCTTTACATTTCTGAAAATGAATCCATCTCCATCCATTCTGTTTTATTTTGTACGCAGGAAGTTGGAGGTGCAGGTTCCTCGGTTCCTGATGGAACGTTCCTACTCACTGAAGGACGTCCTGCAGACTCTCAACATCACGCAGGTGTTTCAGGAAGATGCAGAGATCACAAACATGGGCGGGGCTAAAGGACCCAGACTAACACAGGCGAGTGAAGAAGCTAGATGTATTGAAGCCCCCCCCGGTCTCTGTGGTGGTTTATGTCGTTGGTTCTGATGTGAAATGGTTTAGTTTTTTACTTTATTATCAGAATCTCTTATCTACACCTCCTTTTTCAGGTTTTTCATAAATCTGTTGTCTCTGTTGACGAGCGCAGCGATGACATCACTGCAGGGGGTGGAGTCAATGTGTTCTCTAGTCCTCCCCCTCGACTGACCATCAACCGACCCTTCATCTTCATCATCTACCAGCAGAACACTGGCAGCCTGATGTCCATTGGTCGAGTGGTGGATCCCACCAGGAAGTAGTGGTTGCTGAGCCACGTCCACCCGAGTCCCACACATCAAACTTTACGTTCTTAACAGTGAAACAACGACTCGGCCAGTTTACTAAGTTCTAATGTTCATCTAGTGTCAGTACATTCTGTAGTTAGCAGCTTTTTGTGTTGATCAACCTGAGGGTCCGGACCCATCGAGGGGTCGCAAGATAAGAACGGCCTAACCTTAACCCTAACCCTAACCCTGAGCGATCAACAGGAAAACTGAAAATGGCCGCTGTTGTTCTCATCATGTTTAAACAGGTGTATTAACGCTCAGTGTTTAACGGCATCATCACCGACTTTCCCTTCAGCTTGAGCAGCCCTATATTTACTCCTTAATAACTCATGTTAGTGTGCTAACATGTTAATGATGGTGATCATTAAACATGCTAAACATCAGCTGTTAGCATTTAGCTCAGAACATGGTGGTAAATTAGAGGATAAAAACACCCCTGTGGTTTATGACCAGTGATGAAAGGTCAGGGGTCAAAGCTGCTTCACTTTTAATGTGAGGAACCACAAAGGTTTGTAAACACTGTTGTTCCTGAACGCTGCGCTGGTTTTCATACAGACGCACAAACATGTATTTACTTTAAACAACTTATTTTATTTATTATTTTCTCTGAGACTTAGTCTGGAAACATCTCAAAGAATCCAGCCAGTGAAACACTGCCCTCTAGAGTTTCAATCTGCAGCTAGTTAGCATGTTAGCATGATCATGAGCATGTTATCACACATGAACACAACTATTTAGAGTTCATGACTTAAACATACTGTTGTTAATTATTTGTAATGTGATGCAGTAAATCCCTATGAAACATTAAAATACGTCACTTTACCTGTGGAGTCATTTCACAAACACACCAACATGACATCAAACCTCACTGTGACATCACCTGTTCCCACCGTCTCAACAGCCCGTGACGGGGGGGGGGGGGGGGGGTGTCTGTCACTTCCAACTGAACATTAAAGAAATCAGGTTTTAAATAAAGCTTTAAAAAGCTGTGTGACTTCACCTGGAATCCTGAAGGCAGCAGGATCTGCACTGCATGCTGGGAAACGCCTGGCTGTGATTGGTCCAGTTCAATATGATTAAAAACATCAGTACAAATTATTCAGCTGTGAAACCTGACAGGATGTTCATCTGACCAATCACATGTCGGCATGTCAATCATCAATCAAATTATATTAGTATAGTCTCATATTCTCAGGTCCCAGTTTGTCTCCTCGTCTTTAACAAGGTGAGACGTCCTCTGATCTTCAACTAGAGTCAAACCACTGAAACCTTCAACAGGTGAAGAAGGTAGAGACCTCAGAGACACGTGAGGACCCGTCTCCCAGGACGGACACTAGTCCAACAGATGTCCCGTGTAACAGAGAACATGTGACATGTGAAACCAACAACCAATAAGAACACAGTAGCAGTTTGAATGTGTTGCGTTTACTGAACCAATCAGATGATAGGATGAGATCATTTGAATACAGTAGATCTGTTAGTCACTGTAAGACAGAGATAATGTCCTGTTGCATTCTGGGTAATGTCCTGAAACTGCCCACTTCCTGCTGATTGGCTGATGGTCTGGTGGAGGTACGGTGACGTCATCATCTTAATCTCGCCCGGACTGGACACTGAAAGAGTTTGACTTCCTGTTTCTGTTGATTAGGAAAAGAGTTTTTATCAAAACTGGAGAATCTGACTTTTGTGGTAGCAGTTTAAGTTATGAATAAAGCGATTAAACCAAGCTAAGTGAACTAAGCTAACTAGACAAAGGAAGTTATAAAAGAGAACGAAACTAGGCTCATTGGATTTTTAAACAAATGTAATCTAATTATTAGTTCATTAGTTCAGGTTCAAAACAAGGGGCTAAACGAGGGTAAACAGTCAAGCTGACCTCACACAAAAACATTCGACCTAAATTTAGTTAAATTTAGGTCGAATCACATGACGCTGGTTATTAACCCATTAAGTAAACACAGGTTTTACTACTTTAGATATGACCATGTGCACATAAAAGGGGTGGGGTTTACTGCATATGACCAATCACAGACAAGTTTGACTGACAGCAAAGAATCATACTTCTCAACCAGGATCAAACTGTTACTTCTATTTAAAGGATCATAGTATTTAAAGTATGTGAGGTTCTCCTCTGCTGACATTCCCAGTACATAAGTACCAGTAAGTGAAACAGATGCAGTCTGTTGTACTGGGAGCACTTTACTGGTCAGGCTGGTTATGTTGGGCTCCAGTAGTTGACAGAGGTTCATCCTCTGAGGAGAATCTAGAGCTTTCATAAGCTCATCAGAGGAGCTCGTGGGTCTCTGAAGACCCTGGTCCTCCTCAGAGACTTGAACAACCAGATCCACAGATCCTCTAAGAACATGATGTCATAGTTCAAGGAGGTGATTGGTCAGTGGGCGGAGCTTTATACTGTTTGATCTCTTATCTCCAACTTAACCTGGAGCAAGTTACCATTGTGATTTACCCTGATAACAAGGGAACGAGCTTCGTAGAACTGAAAAAAACTCTGAGTTAAAACCGAAGTTAACATGATAACCACAAATTCTGCTTCCTAGTCCTGGGCACTGGCTTAGAACAGGTTCCACCAATGAATTATTTTAGCAAGAACTCACGTTGACAACTTTCTGGACTGATTGTCCTTAACCCCGCAACTCCGCTCCATTGTTTTACTGCGCTGCTCCAAGGTACTCGTCCTGTGGTCTCTGTGGTCTATATTAGTGGTTCTCTGGTCTATGGAACTGGTTCTGTGGTCCAAAGTACCTGCCCGGTCCAGGAGGCTCGTGGTATTGCTGCGGATCAGGACTGGCATGGATGAGATTGACTGGGTTGACAAAGTGAAGTGGGCGTTCCTCAAACAGCCATCTATAAAACACAGCAAGTGATGAAAAACTGAAGAGGTATTTATGTGGTGGATGTAAAGACGTGGTACCTTTGCTCTGTAACATGGAGGACTTCCCGGGTCCAGATGTGCTGCTCAGCTCCTTAACCTTCCTGAATCGAAGAACCAAAGAACTATTCAGAACACTGGACACGTATTCGTCCCACACCAGTGAAAGTCAAGGAGGTCTGATGGTCTTACAGAGGTCTTTCTGAGTTGGCGGGTTTGGTTGTTGTCGACTGACTGCTGAGGGATCGACTCCGTGACAGTTTAGCCTTCCTCATCTCTTTACCTGTAGAAAAAGGAACATCATCCGTCCTTGTTTGAGTTCCTCCTTAAGGTTCTAATTCATATCCAGGTTCTAAGAACTTTAGCTTATTTTCCACTCGTCTAAAAACCCACTAACATCTTATATGAATGGATTCAATCTTGACATGAAAGAGAACGGATGGTTCATATGAAACCAAGGTGGAGACTCTCCCACCAAGGTGGAGACACCAAGAGCCACCGAGGACTGTTCCAAACAAGGTTAATTGAAGTGGTCATACCCGGGGATGCTTATTGAGCCTATATCACCTGTGGCTTATCAGCTGGTCTTGGTTTCACAAATGGTGGAGAAAATACTGATCAGCGGTTTTTCTGTCTTACCAGATGATGAGGCATTTCCAGATGAGGACATGGACATGGATTTAGTTGCAGAGAGACAGGTTTTACTTTCTCTTCCTGTCGAAGATCGACGGTTCACACACAAAAAACGAAGATGGTTCAATAAACTCATTGATCACATCAGAAACCTTCAAGTGCACATGAAGCTCATCTCGTGTTTATCTATTCGTTGTCATGCTCACGTTTTCTGTCCGTTTGAGGTTCAGCGATGAGTTTTCCGTCAGCGTGTTGTCGCTCCAGCTGTTCCTGACCACAGAGGAAACATCATTACAACTGAGGAGGACTCAGACTGAGGAGGAACCGTCGTGTTCACACTCACCATCTCGAGCAGCAGAGTCTCCTCCTTCTCCTTCTTCTGGTCCAGAACGTCTCTCTCCTGTCTCTTATGAAACTGAGCAAACACAGTGGAGGTGACGCAACAACAGACACAACAACAACAGGGCTCTGTGCTACGAAGCTGGATTTGCGCTTATGGCTTAACGCTAACCTTCCGGGTAACTTCGGGGTTTCAGGGTCCTACGAAGCTCGTTCCCTTGTTATCGGGGTAAATCACCAAGGTACCTTACGCTGAGCAGCTAACCTGACAGAATAAAGCTCCACCCACTGACCAATCCCTTCCTTTGAACCATGACATCATGTTCTCAGAGGATCCGTGGAGCCGGTGAGGATCGTTCGAGTCTCTGAGGAGGACCAGGGTCTTCAGACACCCACAAGATCCTCTGAGATCCTCTGAAGAGTTTCTGAAGGATCTGCCAGTCAAACTGTCTGTGATTGGTCATATGCAGTAAACCCCGCCCATTTTATGTGCACATGCTCATATCTAAAGTAGTATAATCTGGGTTAATTTATCGAGTTAATAACCAGCGTCATGCGACCACTTAGTCTGACTGTGATTGTTGGGTTGAGTTCACCCGGATATCAGAAAGATCTCCTGGACATGTGCAGCTCCCTTCGTAGGACAGGCCCCAGAAACCATCACACCATGATCTAGTGCTGATGAAAAGAAGCTCACAGGTTCTTTGAGGTCCAGTTTGTCCAGTTCCAACACTGTCTGAAAAACACAATGAATCTGTTGTCAGCTCAAAGTCCGGGACAAGAAGACGGGTGGACAGACACGTGACGAGGACGTTACCTTACGAATCGTCGCCACCACGTCTTTATCTGTCTCTCTGCACAGAAGCTTCTGGACGCAGAAGTCAAGTTGTTGCAGAAGCTGTTTGTCGACCGGCATCCGGAGCAAAGAGCGAAGCCTGGGCAACAGCTGGCACAGCTTGTACCTGACAGGAGAACAGACAGGTCAACAGACAGACAGACAGGGCAACAGCTGGCACAGCTTGTACCTGACAGGAGAACAGACAGGTCAACAGACAGACAGGTCAACAGACAGACAGACAGGGAAACAGACAGACAGGTCAACAGACAGACAGGTCAACAGACAGACAGACAGGTCAACAGCTGGCACAGCTTGTACCTGACAGGAGAACAGACAGGTCAACAGACAGACAGGTCAACAGACAGACAGACAGGGAAACAGACAGACAGGTCAACAGACAGACAGGTCAACAGACAGACAGACAGGTCAACAGACAGACAGGTCAACAGACAGACAGACAGGGAAACAGACAGACATGTCAACAGACAGACAGGTCAACAGACAGACAGACAGGGAAACAGCTGGCACAGCTTGTACCTGACAGGAGAACAGACAGGTCAACAGACAGACAGGTCAACAGACAGACAGACAGGTCAACAGACAGACAGGTCAACAGACAGACAGGTCAACAGACAGACAGACAGGGAAACAGACAGACAGGTCAACAGACAGACAGACAGGGCAACAGCTGGCACAGCTTGTACTTGACAGGAGAACAGACAGGTCAACAGACAGACAGGTCAACAGACAGACAGACAGGGCAACAGCTGGCACAGCTTGTACCTGACAGGAGAACAGACAGGTCAACAGACAGACAGGTCAACAGACAGACAGACAGGGCAACAGCTGGCACAGCTTGTACCTGACAGGAGAACAGACAGGTCAACAGACAGACAGGTCAACAGACAGACAGACAGGGAAACAGACAGACAGGTCAACTGACAGACAGGTCAACAGACAGACAGACAGGGCAACAGCTGGCACAGCTTGTACCTGACAGGAGAACAGACAGGTCAACAGACAGACAGGTCAACAGACAGACAGACAGGGAAACAGACAGACAGGTCAACAGACAGACAGACAGGGCAACAGCTGGCACAGCTTGTACCTGACAGGAGAACAGACAGGTCAACAGACAGACAGGTCAACAGACAGACAGACAGGGAAACAGACAGACAGGTCAACAGACAGACAGACAGGTCAACAGCTGGCACAGCTTGTACCTGACAGGAGAACAGACAGGTCAACAGACAGACAGGTCAACAGACAGACAGACAGGGAAACAGACAGACAGGTCAACAGACAGACAGACAGGGAAACAGACAGACAGGTGAACAGACAGACAGACAGGGAAACAGCTGGCACAGCTTGTACCTGACAGGAGAACAGACAGGTCAACAGACAGACAGACAGGGAAACAGACAGACAGGTCAACAGACAGACAGGGCAACAGCTGGCACAGCTTGTACCTGACAGGAGAACAGACAGGTCAACAGACAGACAGGTCAACAGACAGACAGACAGGGAAACAGACAGACAGGGCAACAGACAGACAGACAGGGCAACAGCTGGCACAGCTTGTACCTGACAGGAGAACAGACAGGTCAACAGACAGACAGGTCAACAGACAGACAGACAGGGAAACAGACAGACAGGTCAACAGACAGACAGGTCAACAGACAGACAGACAGGTCAACAGCTGGCACAGCTTGTACCTGACAGGAGAACAGACAGGTCAACAGACAGACAGGTCAACAGACAGACAGACAGGGAAACAGACAGACAGGTCAACAGACAGACAGGTCAACAGACAGACAGACAGGTCAACAGACAGACAGGTCAACAGACAGACAGACAGGGAAACAGACAGACATGTCAACAGACAGACAGGTCAACAGACAGACAGACAGGGAAACAGCTGGCACAGCTTGTACCTGACAGGAGAACAGACAGGTCAACAGACAGACAGGTCAACAGACAGACAGGTCAACAGACAGACAGGTCAACAGACAGACAGACAGGGAAACAGACAGACAGGTCAACAGACAGACAGACAGGGCAACAGCTGGCACAGCTTGTACCTGACAGGAGAACAGACAGGTCAACAGACAGACAGGTCAACAGACAGACAGACAGGGCAACAGCTGGCACAGCTTGTACCTGACAGGAGAACAGACAGGTCAACAGACAGACAGGTCAACAGACAGACAGACAGGGAAACAGACAGACAGGTCAACTGACAGACAGGTCAACAGACAGACAGACAGGGCAACAGCTGGCACAGCTTGTACCTGACAGGAGAACAGACAGGTCAACAGACAGACAGGTCAACAGACAGACAGACAGGGAAACAGACAGACAGGTCAACAGACAGACAGGTCAACAGACAGACAGACAGGGCAACAGCTGGCACAGCTTGTACCTGACAGGAGAACAGACAGGTCAACAGACAGACAGACAGGGAAACAGACAGACAGGTCAACAGACAGACAGGTCAACAGACAGACAGACAGGTCAACAGCTGGCACAGCTTGTACCTGACAGGAGAACAGACAGGTGAACAGACAGACAGGTCAACAGACAGACAGACAGGGAAACAGACAGACAGGTCAACAGACAGACAGACAGGGAAACAGACAGACAGGTGAACAGACAGACAGGTGAACAGACAGACAGACAGGGAAACAGCTGGCACAGCTTGTACCTGACAGGAGAACAGACAGGTCAACAGACAGACAGACAGGGAAACAGACAGACAGGTCAACAGACAGACAGGTCAACAGACAGACAGACAGGTCAACAGCTGGCACAGCTTGTACCTGACAGGAGAACAGACAGGTCAACAGACAGACAGGTCAACAGACAGACAGACAGGGAAACAGACAGACAGGGCAACAGACAGACAGACAGGGCAACAGCTGGCACAGCTTGTACCTGACAGGAGAACAGACAGGTCAACAGACAGACAGGTCAACAGACAGACAGACAGGGAAACAGACAGACAGGGCAACAGACAGACAGGTCAACAGACAGACAGACAGGGCAACAGCTGGCACAGCTTGTACCTGACAGGGGAACAGACAGGTCAACAGACAGACAGGTCAACAGACAGACAGACAGGGAAACCGACAGACAGGTCAACAGACAGACAGGTCAACAGACAGACAGACAGGGCAACAGCTGGCACAGCTTGTACCTGACAGGAGAACAGACAGGTCAACAGACAGACAGGTCAACAGACAGACAGGTCAACAGCTGGCACAGCTTGTACCTGACAGGAGAACAGACAGGTCAACAGACAGACAGGTCAACAGACAGACAGACAGGGCAACAGCTGGCACAGCTTGTACCTGACAGGAGAACAGACAGGTCAACAGACAGACAGGTCAACAGACAGACAGACAGACAGGGAAACAGACAGACAGGTCAACAGACAGACAGGTCAACAGACAGACAGACAGGGCAACAGCTGGCACAGCTTGTACCTGACAGGAGAACAGACAGGTCAACAGACAGACAGGTCAACAGACAGACAGACAGGGAAACAGACAGACAGGGCAACAGACAGACAGGTCAACAGACAGACAGACAGGGCAACAGCTGGCACAGCTTGTACCTGACAGGGGAACAGACAGGTCAACAGACAGACAGGTCAACAGACAGACAGACAGGTCAACAGACAGACAGGTCAACAGACAGACAGGTCAACAGACAGACAGACAGGGCAACAGCTGGCACAGCTTGTACCTGACAGGAGAACAGACAGACAGGTCAACAGACAGACAGGTCAACAGACAGACAGGTCAACAGACAGACAGACAGGGCAACAGCTGACACAGCTTGTACCTGACAGGAGAACAGACAGACAGGTCAACAGACAGACAGGTCAACAGACAGACAGGTGAACAGACTGACAGGTGAACAGACAGACAGGTGAACTGACAGACAGGTGAACTGACAGACAGGTCAACAGACAGAAAGGTGAACAGACAGACAGGTGGACAGACAGAAAGGTGAACAGACAGAAAGGTGAACAGACAGACAGGTCAACAGACAGACAGGTCAACAGACAGACAGGTGGACAGACAGACAGGTCAACAGACAGACAGGTGAACAGACAGACAGGTGAACAGACTGACAGGTGAACAGACAGACAGGTGGACAGACAGAAAGGTGAACAGACAGACAGGTGAACAGACTGACAGGTGAACAGACAGACAGGTGGACAGACAGACAGGTGGACAGACAGACAGGTGGACAGACAGACAGGTGGAGGGTCCTACCTGACGTTGGCCACCGGGTCGTGCACCAGCTGCAGCGCAGGAATCAAAAAGTGTTTGTTGAAGTACTTCCTGGAGAAGATCTCCGTGGCTGTTTGACAGATGTCGAGGAACCTCAGTCGGTTCCAGTAGCTCCGCCCTTGAGCCAGATCTGAGGATCAGACACAAGCCATCAGTGATCCGTGTCCTCCAGACCTTCTGACGTGTTTTCACAGTGTGACCATGTCTGTCTCTAACTTTCAGGAGTCTTTTAAAAATACTTCACTGAGGTACCTGAGGTCACCTGTTCACAGGTGACGTACTCAGTGCACCTGAGACTGCAGGACCAGGGTGTTCTGACCTTGGATCAGTCGCTCCATCATCTCCTGACGCTGCTCCTGTTTGCGGTTGTAACGGAGAAATGTGCAGAACGTTCGAGCCGCCTCCTTCTGCACGGGCAACACCTTCTGCAACCACAACACCAGAGGAGGATTTACCGTCTGTCCCACTGCTCTACCTGCTGCATCATGTCACGTCTTGTGTTGTCTTGTGGTGCCGACATTGGTGGTGAGGATGATGAAGATGCGAGGGGAGAAGCTCTGGTGCAGCACTTCTCCAGGCAGCAGTCTGGCCAGGCAGCTGTAACGCTGCAGCAGCTTCTCATGCAGCCGCCAACGCAGAGAACATCCGACCTTCTGCTCTGCCAACAACAAGGCCGCCAGCAGCTCCGGGAACTGATGAGAAGCGAGCGACGAACGTGAAAGAACACGAGAAACCAAGATTAGAGAAGAAGCAGCAAAAGAGAGAAAGACTAAAGGTCTTTGAACACAACGTTTTTTAATCCTTCATCCAATCCAGTCTGATATATTTAACTTTTATTCTGAAAATTGTCAGAAGGAGATAAAGTGCAGCGGTGAGGAGAATTTCATCATCTGACTGAAGAGCTGAGGAACTCTCCCAATGGCTTCAGGTCTGTTTCAGGACGTCAGGACGTCTTTACTATTTAACTTGAAACGGTTTCAGATGAAAAACATGGACTTGTGTGCAAACATCTTAAGACTCCAGGTTTGTTTTCTCACCGTGTCGTCCAACATCAGGTTCTCTCCTCTGGACAGAACCGCCTCCAGAGTTTCCTCCAGGTGATTCATCAGAGCATCCAGAACCTCAACAACGACAACAGAAGCTCCAGCACAAAACAAACCCACAACTCAACAGCATCGTAGAAGTGTTTGTTCTTAGCTGCTGTTAAATGTTTAACACTTTATAAAATAATAACAAAAGACGACATTAGTGTGCTGATGACACACAAACAGCAGCTGTGACCTCTCACCTCCAGAGCGTCGTCCTGCAGCAGAAGCAGAAGCTCTTTGTGAAGCACCTGGACGTTTGAGCCGAGCAGCTTCACCACCTGACAGAGGAGAGTTAGTGAGAAGCTGTTTGCAGCCAAAGCTCTCAAACAAATACTGAACTGCTTCCTTCTGTCATAACAACTGCGATTGTGATGTTCATCTCTGAAAAGCTACTGGTCGTCAATCCCTGTATCTCCTTCCTGCTCCTCAGAGGATACGCCCTCTAGCTTCCCTACTCTTGTACAAACAAGTAAACCATCAGGTTTTTATCAGTATACTGGGACCTGGTGGAAACTGGCTGCAGCGCTTCTACGAACGCAGACGTCGGGGTCACAACAAAGAGCGGAAAAGTTCGGGTAGAGTTCAGACAGGAAGTGGGTGGAGCCAGCAAACACCATCATGGCCTTCGGAAACAGAGACAAGGTTAGATCAAGTATCCAAAATACTGCGTGTGTGTGTTTGTGTCTGAACTTACTGGAAAGTTGTAGCAGCAGTTGCAGCGAATCAGCTTGGACTCATTGATGTCAGTTGTCAGTTGTTCTTCAGTCTGCAGACCGGTGACACACAGCAGCTTGAACCTCTGCAGCAGCCGGGCCTTCTGCTCGTCTGACAGGGAGCCTGAAACACAGTGACTCTTACAACATCATCCCTCCTCAGTCCTGAAGTCGCCCTAGAAGCACTTCACACGGGACTGCACCTTCTGATCCTGTTCCACCGACATGAAGGTGTGACGGGAGTCCTACACCCTGTAGCAACATGTTGGACTTCCTGCAGAGAACGCTGACAGCGTCTGACTCTGGATACGCAAGAACTGAAGGACTAATGGCCTTGGCACCCCAGACGCTCAAAGAACCCTTCCCCAATATACCTAGGCATGGTCAATAAACCTTCTCCCAGTCCATAAAACACATTTAGACACTTCTGTGATTTCTTCAAGAGTAAACAGCTGGTCTCCTGATGCAGCACCTAGAAAGAGAGAGAAGCTGGGATTCCTCTCTGGAGAATTCATCAAGTATTCCTTCCTTTGTCTGAAACTACTCTCAGTCCAGGTCACCTGACCTCCTCATAACTGTCTGCTACTTCAGGACCAACCAGCCTGAAGGAGAACTCTGTGGTGAGATGTCACTACGTGTTTACATTCAGCCGGTCTGACCAGCAGCCACCACTATTTGATTCACCTCACCACCGGGTGGAGATGAGCCAACGGATCTGCACCTACGTATCCAAGACAAACAGCAGGTGGAGCAGAATATTCCCCTAATCCAGGATTGCAATACGTCATCCATGAGATCGTTTCAGTCCCTCAGGGACATCTTCTCCAGGACGACACTCAGAGAAGAGAAGGTGGCTGCTCTGAAGCACTGTCACTGACCCAGATCGGGATGAGCACCTCCTGGCTCAAGGAGGGCTACAGGTCGGCCTGTTCCAGACAAGGCAGCTTCTTCCTGAAGTCGCTCTTCTTTCTTGTATCCAAGAGATTGATTTCTAAACATCCCTCTCTCCAACCATATTTTCCAGCTCTTCCCTCAAGGGATATGTCGTCCCTCCAGTGAGTTATGGGTCACCTCCCAGTTGAGTTAGAGACCAATTTACCCTTTTCCAGCAGAGAATCATGGTCTCAGTAAACAGCTGTTTACAGACATGACAACTTTAACTTTAACTTTGATTCACCACTTCAGAGTCACAAGTATCTTCAGTAAGACTTCATTTTCTTTACTGTGGTTCTACTGAGTGACTGCAGTGTTGGGTCTTACCTGCCAGTCCACTGCACAGCTTCCCAAACTGGAACGACAAAGATGCCAAGATGGTTTCATCCCCGTGAGATGACGCCTCGCACACCGACATCACCAGAGGAACCACCACATGGAGTCTGTCATCTGAGGGGGGGGGGGGGGGGCTGTGAATGTGGTGTCGTGAACAGGAGGGGGGTTTAAACCCATCTAGCTGTTGTCCCCTGAGGACTCACCGTTGTCGATCATCTCCATCAGATTGATGATTGTGTCGAAGGCAGCGAGGCACACGCTGCTCTCCTCATCTCTGGCGAGCTTCACCAGTTCAGGAAGCAGCTCTGTCCTGGTGTTGTCCACCCTGAGACGGACAAAGACACAACGTCTCACCACAACAGATGTCTTGTCCATATTAAGTGTGTTTATGTTGGTGTTTGGTAAGGGTTACCATGTTGCCCTAGCGATGCTCTCCAGCTGACGGCACATACAGGCTCGGACCTCGAACTCCAGGTCCTGACATAGAGAGCGAGCCAGAGGCAGCAGCTCCTTCTTCACTCTGACCAACAGGAGAACAGCTGTTAGTGCTGGACAAACAAAGATGGATGACTCGTCTCCACTTCCTCCAGAAAGGAAGCTAAAATATCCTGATTTCAAACACTGCCATCTTGTGGTGATGACGTCATTTACAGTCAGTCTGTGCAGTAGTGATCGTGCAGCTGTCATCAAGGTCCCGCCCACTAACGCTCAACCGATCGTCTGGCAGTTTTAGCTGTCAATCATGTCTCAGTTGTATTTATATCATCAAATAACTGATTCAAACCAAACTGATCCGAAACACTTGAACAAACATCACAGAGATGAGAACGACTGGAAATTACAGAAACATATTTACAAACATTTATTTAACATCTTTGATTCATAGTTTAGTCCATGTCCCATCTGCTAACATGGAGGAGGTTAGTGACCTATACAGCAGTCAGCCACCAGAGGGCGATCCAGTTGATTTAGTTTCAGTTTTGAGAGATGTCATGTCGTCCATCTTAATTTAGGTTCTATGTCTATATACAGTCTATGGTCAGATCAGGTGTGACATCATCAACATGAGACATTCATCTGATCATAATCATTTGAAAATTTAAATTATTTCACTGCTGCGCACATGTGGGAATCGAACTTGCAGGCGACTTTTCCTAAAATGTGACAGCTGGCGAGACGCGTATGAAGAGGGTGAGACAGCTGAGACTGATGGAGGAGAGGGATCAGCACCTTGGAGAGACAGACAGGAGCAGAGAGTGAGGCAGAGCTTTCATATCTTTGAACCAACATGTTGATGATGAGAGTTATTGATCGGCAGCATTGATCCCTGTACCTCCTGTTTGATGGTCTCCTTGGGTAGAGAGTCGATGGCCGACAGCAGCGTCTCCAACCAGGCGTTACTCACCACTGACAAACACAAACACATCCCAGTCATCAACAGGTGAGTGGTTCAGGTGTGAACCAGTGTGTGGGTGGTTCAGGTGTGAACCAGAGTGTAGGTGGTTCAGGTGTGATACCTGTGTGTGAGTGGTTCAGGTGTGAACCAGAGTGTGGGTGGTTCAGGTGTGAACCAGTGTGTGGGTGGTTCAGGTGTGATACCTGTGTGTGGGTGGTTCAGGTGTGAACCAGTGTGTGGGTGGTTCAGATGTGAACCAGTGTGTGGGTGGTTCAGGTGTGAACCAGTGTGTGGGCGGTTCAGGTGTGATACCTGTGTGTGGGTGGTTCAGGTGTGAACCAGAGTGTGGGTGGTTCAGATGTGAACCAGTGTGTGGGTGGTTCAGGTGTGAACCAGTGTGTGGGCGGTTCAGGTGTGATACCTGTGTGTGGGTGGTTCAGGTGTGAACCAGAGTGTGGGTGGTTCAGGTGTGAACCAGAGTGTGGGTGGTTCAGGTGTGAACCAGAGTGTAGGTGGTTCAGGTGTGATACCTGTGTGTGAGTGGTTCAGGTGTGATACCTGTGTGTGGGTGGTTCAGGTGTGAACCAGTGTGTGGGTGGTTCAGATGTGAACCAGTGTGTGGGTGGTTCAGATGTGAACCAGTGTGTGGGTGGTTCAGGTGTGAACCAGTGTGTGGGCGGTTCAGGTGTGATACCTGTGTGTGGGCGGTTCAGGTGTGATACCTGTGTGTGGGTGGTTCAGGTGTGATACCTGTGTGTGGGCGGTTCAGGTGTGATACCTGGGTCTCGGTGGTTCAGGTGTGATACCTGTGTGTGGGCGGTTCAGGTGTGATACCTGGGTCTCGGCGGTTCAGGTGTGATACCTGTGTGTGGGGCGGTTCAGGTGTGATACCTGGGTCTCGGTGGTTCAGGTGTGATACCTGTGTGTGGGGCGGTTCAGGTGGGATACCTGGGTCTCGGTGGTTCAGGTGTGATACCTGTGTGTGGGGCGGTTCAGGTGTGATACCTGGGTCTCGGCGGTTCAGGTGTGATACCTGGGTCTCGGTGGTTCAGGTGTGATACCTGTGTGTGGGGCGGTTCAGGTGTGATACCTGGGTCTCGGCGGTTCAGGTGTGATACCTGTGTGTGGGGCGGTTCAGGTGTGATACCTGGGTCTCGGCAGTTCAGGTGTGATACCTGGGTCTCGGCGGTTCAGGTGTGATACCTGTGTGTGGGGCGGTTCAGGTGTGATACCTGGGTCTCGGCAGTTCAGGTGTGATACCTGGGTCTCGGCGGTTCAGGTGTGATACCTGTGTGTGGGGCGGTTCAGGTGTGATACCTGGGTCTCGGCGGTTCAGGTGTGATACCTGTGTGTGGGGCGGTTCAGGTGTGATACCTGTGTGTGGGGCGGTTCAGGTGTGATACCTGGGTCTCGGTGGTTCAGGTGCAGCAGGACTGTCTTCAGGATGGAGTAGGTGTGGGTGTGGATCAGGATGATGTCGTCCTGCAGGATGGTTAAGAACGATGCTGCTGCCAGCAGCTGGATCTCAGCTCCAGACCCGTTCAGGACCTCCTGAGTCACACAGACATGTTAGGTTACCCCCGTCCTCTCAGAACGGACCTTCAGACGGAGGAGGGCTGAAGTTACGCACCCGGACTTTTGGAACGACGCGACGAAACGTCTCGGCGGGATTCTGTCGGACCAGACTCGGCAGGTTGCTGATGACGCTGGCTCTCTGCACCTCTTGACCCACACTGGGGACAAGAGGAAACAAACACAAAGTTACAATCAGGGGAAAATGTACAGATAATAAAGACATCAGGAGGTTTGTGGGTCCTCACCTGAGCAGGTAGACGGCTCTCTCTATGTCACTGAGGTCTTCATCCACCGTCAGCTGCTCGATCTCCTCCGCCGTCTGACAGGAGCACAACCAGCTCAACACTCAGTGGGTCACAAACACGTGTTTGTGCTTTAATACACAGGAACATGAATGTTTCTGCTGCCATCAACACACCTCATCGTCACAACGTCACCAGTTCGATTCCCTCATGTCTGGGGACTCACAGGGAAACAGTCCTCACACATTCCTGTCCCCAAAACTACCCGTAAAAACGACTCTGTACTCTGTGCTAAGTAACTAAGTACTTGTACTTTAACATCATAGTTCTGAGTTACTTTGGTTTTTCTAGGTCCTGCGGATGAAGAAAATGTTTTTACTACGTTCTCACCATGTTGTGTCTCCAGAGGCTACACCTCCCCTTGAGCTCCGGTTAGCATGCTAACCAGCTAGCCTCTCTCCCAGACGCTGTGTATCACCTGAGGCCTGTCTCACTGCAGTCTGTATATAAACCTGTCTCACTGCAGTCTGTATATAAACCTGTCTCACTGCAGTCTGTATATAAACCTGTCTCACTGCAGTCTGTATATAAACCTGTCTCACTGCAGTCTGTATATAAACCTGTCTCACTGCAGACTGTATATAAACCTGTCTCACTGCAGACTGTATGTAGACCTGTCTCACTGCAGACTGTATATAAACCTGTCTCACTGCAGTCTGTATATAAACCTGTCTCACTGCAGACTGTATATAAACCTGTCTCACTGCAGACTGTATGTAGACCTGTCTCACTGCAGTCTGTATATAAACCTGTCTCACTGCAGACTGTATGTAGACCTGTCTCACTGCAGACTGTATATAAACCTGTCTCACTGCAGACTGTATATAAACCTGTCTCACTGCAGACTGTATGTAGACCTGTCTCACTGCAGTCTGTATATAAACCTGTCTCACTGCAGACTGTATATAAACCTGTCTCACTGCAGTCTGTATATAAACCTGTCTCACTGCAGACTGTATATAAACCTGTCTCACTGCAGACTGTATATAAACCTGTCTCACTGCAGACTGTATATAAACCTGTCTCACTGCAGTATGTATATAACCCTGTCTCACTGCAGACTGTATATAAACCTGTCTCACTGCAGACTGTATATAACCCTGTCTCACTGCAGACTGTATATAAACCTGTCTCACTGCAGTCTGTATATAAACCTGTCTCACTGCAGTCTGTATATAAACCTGTCTCACTGCAGACAGACAGACACGCAGTGAAACTGCGTCACGCTGCGGGTCTCCCTCTGCTTCCTGTGAGGAGGCTGATCTTCCTCCACTGACTCACACAGCGTCACATCATCATCACCGACGTGTGTGTGTTTGTGCGCGCGCGTGTACGCGCGTGCGTATTCATGTGCGTCTATGCGGTTGTGTGTGTGCGGTTGTGTGTGTGCGGTTGTGTGTGTGCGGTTGTGTGTACCTTCAGACTCCTGCGGATCGGTCTCTCGATGAAGGCCAGCTCGTGCAGCTCGTGCAGCTCGTCCAGGGGTCCGAACAGGAAGCTGCTCTGGTTCATTCTGCTGAAGAACATCTGGACACGTTCCGGTTCTCTTGTCCCAGCGGTTCCGGTGGTTCCGGTGCTCAGCGGAGGATCTGAGCTCCAACCATCGTGCTGAGAGGAGGAGGCGGGGGGCGGGGCCACTGTCACTAACTGTCTCCATGGAAACCGGTGAGTCCGGGGGCCGCGAGACTTGAGAGCAGAATACACACGTCACATCATGACGTCATCACATCAACACTTCATCACATCACCACGTCATCACATCATCACATCGTCACATCGTCACATCATCACATCATCATCTGTTTTCACGTGTCAGGTCTGCTGGTCCCACACAGGGGGCGATACCGAGCACATCTGTGAGTTAAAAGTATTTGTGTTTTTGCTTGATCACAGAGTCACAATCAGTCACCGGAACTCGAACCAGACTGAAACCGGCGTGAAACCAGACTAGCACCAGAGTGGAATGGTCAGTGACAAACTCATTCACAGTCCAGTTTAAAGACACACCCACACTACATCTTAAGGAGAGGTGGTGGACTAGTGGCAGAAAAGGTCTCTGGTTCGACTCCACGGAGAAACAACAAAAAGACAAACCTGGATTGATCTGTCCAAAAATCCAAGAGGATTCTCCCTACCCTGTCTAGTGCCCTTGAGCAAGGCACCTTACTCCCCCAACATCTGCTCCCCAGGCGCCGTACATGGTCGCTCACTGCTCTGTGTGTCCTGCACCAGATGGGTTAAAAGCAGAGGTTACATTTCCCTCCCTGCATGAGTGTGTCTGTGTTTGGGACAAATAATAAATGCATCTTAATCTTTGTATCTTAATCACATTTTATCAAATACATTGTCATGTCATGTCTTGTCTAGTTATGTCTCACCTCCACATGTAAACAAGGGTGTGTGTGTGACGTGTCTGTGATTCACATGACCAGTGTTCATGTGAACACGTAGTCATCAGAACGGAGGAGAGACTTCCTGTTGACCTGCAGCTTCACTGACTTTCACACATTCTCTCTCCGGCCTTTAGACCCAACATAGCTGCTGAGGTGAATGTGGAGGAGGTCTCTGTGTCAGTTGTTGACATTAACCTTCCTCCTGTGACATTAGAGACAGGAGGTCAGCTGGTCCGCAGCTCAGACTACACGTCCTTAAAATAAACCTCAGAGTCTGTGCAGACCTCAGGTCAGTGACAGTCGGACGTGTTTCACCTCGGAGCAGAGAAAGAACGAGGCTCGTTGTTTGTTCAGGTCAGTTGTGTTTCAGTTGACTTGAGTTTTTATGTCTTTGTGTTGTTGCAGGTTTTGTACATCAAGACTGTGTGACTTGTTCAAAGGTCAGAGCCCCCTGCAGGCTGGGCATGGAATTACAGTTCTCTCAGGACTAAGTACGTTAGATCTGTTTATTGAACCCAAACGTTTATAAGAAAGTTCAGGATCTTATGGAGATGGTTTCACTAACATCTGCTGCTCAGAGTTTCTGTTCATCAAGTCAAAGATACAAACTGCACTGATGAAAGTCCTGATTCTCTTGTGTCCTGTGTGAACTGTTCTTTCTCAGTTTGTGTTTGAGGTGAACTCCTCCTCCTCCATCATGGCGGCGGGCGGGATCTCCGCTGGTCTCAGCTTTGAGGATTATTCTCTCTATAGTAACCTGAGTGATGACCAAGTGCTGCAGATCGCCATGGAGCGAAGTCTGAACGACACACACAGCAGCAACCCCAACACAACCAGCAACACAACCAGCAACACAACCAGCAACGCAACCACCAACCTGAACCCTGAGGTCAGACACAACTCCCAGAATCTTCCTCCAGCCCCGAGCCTCGCTCACTACAGTTCACCAAACCCCCCGAGGGAAAAACCTCCTGATCCGTACGTCCGCTCACACACTGCTCATGAAAAGTTGTTTCAGATCAAAGAATATTTATTGATTATTGACTGTTGAATCAGGCTGATTATCGAAATATACAGAAATGATGATAATCATGATTCCACTTCTGCACATGACTCGAAATCAGAATCCGGTTTATTGCCAAGTATAGGTTTACACATACATAGAATTGGCTGGGGTGTGTTTGTGCAATTATAAATAAAGCAAATTTAAAAATAGGAAACAAAAATTCAATAAAAAATACTACAAGCAAATAAAAAACCTACCATAAGCAGGAGGGATTGTGCAAAATGTACAATATGATTATTCGTAAAGTGTCACAGGGACATCAGGGCAGTTCGAAGGTCCCGGGTCTTGTTGACGAGGAGCAGCGGTCGGGAGGAAACTGTTTTCATGGCTTGAGGTTTTGGTCCTGATGACCTGCAGCCTTCTGCCAAAGGGACGTGGCTCCAAGAGTCCATGACCAGGGTGGGACGGGTCGGCCACAAGCTTACCTGCACACCTCAGAGTCCTGGAGACGTTCAAGTCCTGGGATCGTTCAGGTCCTGGAGACGTTCAGGTCCTGGGGACGTTCAGGTCCTGGAGACGTTCAGCTCCTGGGGACGTTCAGGTCCTGGGATCGTTCAGGTCCTGGAGACGTTCAGGTCCTGGAGACGTTCAGGTCCTGGGGACGTTCAGGTCCTGGGATCGTTCAGGTCCTGGAGACGTTCAGGTCCTGGGGACGTTCAGGTCCTGGGATCGTTCAGGTCCTGGAGACGTTCAGGTTCTGGAGACGTTCAGGTCCTGGAGACGTTCAGGTCCTGGGGACGTTCAGGTCCTGGGATCGTTCAGGTCCTGGAGACGTTCAGGTCCTGGAGACGTTCAGGTCCTGCAGAGAGGACAGGTTGCAGCCTAGCACCTTCTCTGATGTGCTGTGGTCCTTGGCTGTAGCAGCAGTGGACTCGATGACAGTGTAGAAGTTCAGCATCATCGGCTTTGGTAGGTTGAACTTCTACGCGGCAGCAGGAAGTGCTCCCTCTGCTGGATGTGGGGGGGGAGCCGGTGTTCAGCTCCCTTTAGGTCCTGGGTGATGAAGGTGCCCACAAGGCTCAGCAGGGAGAGCTTGTCCTGGAGCCGATCTGGATTATGGTGTTGAATGCAGACCTGACGTCCACAAACAGGATCCTGAAGTAGGTTCCTGGGGAGTCCAGGTGCTGGAGGATGAGGTGGAGACATGTTTACAGCATCTGAGGGTCTAGCAGGGGTTGGTGATGTGCTTGAGGTGGGACAGGACAAGACGTTCAAAGACTTCATCACCACAGAAGTCCGATCACACACATGTAGGGGATAGTGATCACATGTTGCCTGCGGTGGTGTTTAGACCTTGTGCTCTGATTGACTGATGTCATGTGGTGGCAGGAAGACTTTTGATGGGACAGTCAGCTGCTTCGTGACAGGCTCTGGGAAAAGGATGGTGGCTTATCGCAGAGCTGATGGTCACCTGGTCCACACCGCTCCGGAACCGGAGGAGTGAGTACTCTAAAGCTCTGTACACCTGTGTGTCACCTGTGGGGCAGGAGAGACAGGTGAGGTCAGGTGAGACACATGAGATAGGTGAGACAGGTGAGACTGGTGTCTGGTGTTGTCTCTGCAGGGAGGAGGAGCCTCTGTTCAAAGCGATCCGTGTTGGAGATGTGAACAGAGTGAAGATCCTGGCGATGTGTCCTGGAACGAACCTGAAGCTGCCAAGTAAACCCGGCTGGCTCGCCGTCCACCAGGCGGCGTGGCACGGTCAGGACTCCTGTCTGAGGGTCCTGCTGTCAGGTAGAGACCAAACGACACCAGAGACCTCACATCATTGTCCAGAGGACTTTAGTCTGTGTGTTTGTGCTCAGCTCAGCCGGGGACCATCAACAGGCGAACTGAACATGGTGAGTCAGCGCTTCTGCTCGCCGTCAGCAGAGAGGAAGTCACATGTGTTCAGGTTCTACTGGAGAACCGAGCCGACACGGAGATCCCCAACCACGACAAGGAGACGCCCCTCTACAAAGGTAACAACAGGAAGTGATGTTTGTATATCTTTATATGTACAGACCATCAGTCACTGATCAGTGACTGTATATAAAGATGATCAGTGACTGTATATAAAGATGATCAGTGACTGTATATAAAGAGGATCAGTGACTGTATATAAAGATGATCAGTGACTTTATATAAAGATGATCAGTGACTGTATATAAAGATGATCAGTGACTGTATATAAAGATGATCAGTGACTGTATATAAAGATGATTAGTGACTGTATATAAAGAGGATCAGTGACTGTATATAAAGAGGATCAGTGACTGTATATAAAGATGATCAGTGACTGTATATAAAGAGGATCAGTGACTGTATATAAAGATGATTAGTGACTGTATATAAAGAGGATCAGTGACTGTATATAAAGATGATTAGTGACTGTATATAAAGATGATTAGTGACTGTATATAAAGAGAATCAGTGACTGTATATAAAGATGATCAGTGACTTTATATAAAGATGATTAGTGACTGTATATAAAGAGGATCAGTGACTGTATATAAAGAGGATCAGTGACTGTATATAAAGAGAATCAGTGACTGTATATAAAGATGATCAGTGACTTTATATAAAGAGGATCAGTGACTGTATATAAAGAGGATCAGTGACTTTATATAAAGATGATTAGTGACTGTATATAAAGATGATTAGTGACTTTATATAAAGAGGATCAGTGACTGTATATAAAGATGATTAGTGACTTTATATAAAGAGGATCAGTGACTGTATATAAAGATGATCAGTGACTGTATATAAAGAGGATCAGTGACTTTATATAAAGATGATTAGTGACTGTATATAAAGAGGATCAGTGACTGTATATAAAGAGGATCAGTGACTTTATATAAAGATGATTAGTGACTGTATATAAAGATGATTAGTGACTGTATATAAAGAGGATCATTGACTGTATATAAAGAGAATCAGTGACTGTATATAAAGATGATCAGTGACTGTATATAAAGAGGATCAGTGACTGTATATAAAGAGGATCAGTGACTGTATATAAAGATGATCAGTGACTGTATATAAAGAGGATCAGTGACTGTATATAAAGAGGATCAGTGACTGTATATAAAGAGGATCAGTGACTTTATATAAAGATGATCAGTGACTGTATATAAAGAGGATCAGTGACTTTATATAAAGAGGATCAGTGACTGTATATAAAGAGGATCAGTGACTGTATATAAAGAGAATCAGTGACTGTATATAAAGATGATCAGTGACTTTATATAAAGAGGATCAGTGACTGTATATAAAGATGATCAGTGACTGTATATAAAGATGATCAGTGACTGTATATAAAGAGAATCAGTGACTGTATATAAAGATGATCAGTGACTTTATATAAAGAGGATCAGTGACTGTATATAAAGATGATTAGTGACTGTATATAAAGAGGATCAGTGACTGTATATAAAGAGGATCAGTGACTGTATATAAAGAGAATCAGTGACTGTATATAAAGATGATCAGTGACTGTATATAAAGAGGATCAGTGACTGTATATAAAGAGGATCAGTGACTGTATATAAAGAGGATCATTGACTGTATATAAAGATGATTAGTGACTTTATATAAAGAGGATCAGTGACTGTATATAAAGATGATCAGTGACTGTATATAAAGAGGATCAGTGACTGTATATAAAGAGGATCAGTGACTGTATATAAAGAGGATCATTGACTGTATATAAAGATGATTAGTGACTTTATATAAAGAGGATCAGTGACTGTATATAAAGATGATTAGTGACTTTATATAAAGAGGATCAGTGACTTTATATAAAGAGGATCAGTGACTGTATATAAAGATGATCAGTGACTGTATATAAAGAGAATTAGTGACTGTATATACAGATGATCAGTGACTGTATATAAAGAGGATCAGTGACTGTATATAAAGAGGATCAGTGATTGTATATAAAGAGGATCAGTGACTTTATATAAAGATGATCAGTGACTGTATATAAAGAGGATCATTGACTGTATATAAAGATGATCAGTGACTGTATATAAAGATGATCAGTGACTGTATATAAAGATGATCAGTGACTGTATATACAGATGATCAGTGACTGTATATAAAGAGGATCAGTGACTGTATATAAAGAGGATCAGTGACTGTATATGAAGATGATCAGTGACTGTATATAAAGATGATTAGTGACTGTATATAAAGAGGATCAGTGACTGTATATAAAGAGGATCAGTGACTGTATATACAGATGATCAGTGACTGTATATACAGATGATCAGTGACTGTATATAAAGAGGATCAGTGACTGTATATAAAGAGGATCAGTGACTGTATATGAAGATGATCAGTGACTGTATATAAAGAGAATTAGTGACTGTATATACAGATGATCAGTGACTGTATATAAAGAGGATCAGTGACTGTATATAAAGAGGATCAGTGATTGTATATAAAGAGGATCAGTGACTTTATATAAAGATGATCAGTGACTGTATATAAAGAGGATCATTGACTGTATATAAAGATGATCAGTGACTGTATATACAGATGATCAGTGACTGTATATAAAGAGGATCAGTGACTGTATATAAAGAGGATCAGTGACTGTATATGAAGATGATCAGTGACTGTATATAAAGATGATTAGTGACTGTATATAAAGAGGATCAGTGACTGTATATAAAGATGATCAGTGACTGTATATACAGATGATCAGTGACTGTATATAAAGATGATCAGTGACTGTATATAAAGATGATCAGTGACTGTATATAAAGATGATCAGTGACTGTATATAAAGAGGATCAGTGACTGTATATAAAGAGGATCAGTGACTGTATATAAAGAGAATCAGTGACTCTCCTCCTCTGCAGCCTGTGAGCGGGACAGTGCGGTGATGGTGGCGGAGTTGTTGAATCACGGTGTTGCCGTGAACACTCGGTGTATTCAGGGTTGTACTGCTCTTCATGAAGCTGTGGTCCGGAACAACGTGGAGATCTGTGAGATGTTGCTAAAGGCCGGAGCCAAACACAACCTCACCAACATGTACGGCATCTCACCGCTGTTCACCGCGGCTCAGTACGGGCAGGTCGCCACGCTGCGCTTCCTCCTGAAACATGGTAAACTGACCTCGTTTATCTGATTGTTCTACTGATAATACTTCTAACTGCTCCTTCTACTAAATGCTAATGCTACTGCTTTTTCTAACTGCTATCTACGACTGTTTCTGCTAACAAGTTCTTCTGACTTTTGCTATTACTGCCAATTCTGTCAGCTGGTAATCGCTGCTTCTTTGAAGAAGTTCTTTGTTAACTAGTTGTTCTGTCTCCATGAAGCTCTTTGAGTGTTGCTGTCTGAGGCCTGACCCTGGGTCTGCTCTCTGCAGGTGCAGATATCAACAGTCAGGCTGATGATGCAGCCACTGCTCTGTACGAAGCTGCTAAAAATGGACATGAGGAAATTGTGAGGTTCCTCCTCTCACAAAACGCAGATGCCAACAAACCTGGGAAGTCCGGATTATTACCACTTCACATCGCGGCTCAGAGAGGAAGTATCACGTAGGCACCCCGACTATTATCGACCTTATTTCAATAACAGCTTTTAACACTAAGCCCCTCGGGAGGTCAGAGCCTCTCTTAGCAGAACTGACGTCCACCAGGTGTTGCCTTTCTCATTATGGTTCAAAACCAGTATGGTTCTTGATTTGTAGTTTCTGGCTCAGTAATGAGAATACTTGGTTAAAACTGATTCATAAAGAAATGAGGTGGTCAGGATCAGCAGCTGTGTACAGCATGGTGTCGTCTGCATAGCAGTGAACATCAGTGCAGAGCAGTAACCTGCACTTTTCAACTAAAACAACGTTTTCTGTTTGCTTGAAACTACAAATTCTTCTTCTGGCTCAAAATCCTTTGACTGCAACTCAAAGGCACCACCTGGTGGCAAAAAATAACTACTGTGCATTCACAGACATCAGGTGTGCAATGATAAATTGTTGATAAGTGTGAATCTGGAATAAAAACGATCTCACAGTCAAATCAAAACTCAAACTTCACTTCTGAACTAAACACGTCTGGTTTCCTGTCGAGTCAGGATCCTGCTGGGAATCCGACTGAGCTAATCCCTGTGATGTCCCCTGCTTCCAGTATCGTGTCCATGTTGATACCAGCCACCAGTAAGGCCCGAGTCCGGCGGACCGGCATCAGCCCGCTGCACGTGGCGGCTGAGCGCGAGCGTGACGACGTGCTGGAGCTGCTGATCGCGGCGGGCTTCGATGTGAACGCTCAGCTGTCGGAGGAGCGCTCCCGGCTGTACGAGGACCGCCGCAGCACCGCCCTCTACTTCTCCGTCATCAACAACGACATGGAGGCGGTGAGCCTGCTGCTGGAGGCCGGCGCCGACCCCAACCTGGACCTGCTGAGGCCTCTGATGGTGGCGGTGAGGCAGAGCTGCGTCCAGGCCACGATCCTGCTCGTGAAGCACGGAGCTGACATCAACGCCTGCATCCCCATGCACCCCACCACCTTCCCCCCCATCTACATGTTCGCCATGAAGGACCTGCCCATGTTCAAGTACCTGCTGGACCAGGGAGGCCACGCCCACTCCTGCTTTGACTGTTGTCTTGGCAGCAAACCTCATCCACCAATCAAAACCACTCGGTCAGAGAGGAGCAACTCCTACTTCCTGGAGGAGACACAGCTGAGGAGGAGCGTTCAGGTGACCTGAGTTTAACATGATTAAATAAAGACATTGATTGATTGATTAATTGATTGATTGATTGATTGACAGTTCTGTGAGATGATCTCAACCCCAAGCATCTCTCGATGGGCGGGGCCAATCATTGACGTCCTACTGGACTACGTTGGTCATGTGACTCTCTGCTCCAGACTGATGGAACACCTGGACAGTTACAGCGAGTGGAGCATCATCAAAGAAAAAGCAAGTCAGTCAATAGATAATCAATAACTCTCAGTATTGTTCTCTTAGCAGTAAAGTGCTGTCCACAGATTGTTGATTGGTCCCTGGTTTGTGGTTCAGCTTCACCGCGGTCCCTGATGCAGAACTGCCGGCTGCAGATCCTGCAGCTGGTCTCACGTCCACGTGTGAAGAAGCTGCCGCTGCCGGGAGTTCTGATCCGGTTCCTGCAACATGGAGAAGGATCCATCGAGGACTGAGGGGTCGCTCATACTGACTTTACCCAGTTTACTCAGTTAACCCAGTTACTTCCAGGTAAACTCAGTTAAACTCAATTAACTCAGTTAAACTCAGTTAACTCAGTTAAACTCAGTTTAGTCAATGATAAGATTAAGTTTGTTGTTTGTTAAAAGATAAAGATCAAACAGGAGAAATGAAGAAATGTAGTTTAGCTGTATCAGCTTAGCATAAACAGATAAAACAGATGTTATTCAAATGTGACTAATTTGTTACTAACATGTTATTAACATGTTAGTAACATGGTATTAATCTGTTATTAACGTGTGTCAGGAAGGAAACAACATGACGATAACATTTGAAAACATTTGACTCATAATCACATGAGAACATTTATTCACAGTTAAAATTGATTGAAAATGTAGATTTCAAAACAATGAAATAAAAAACAAGTTTTAACTAAAAGGAACTAATTTCGATTTTATTAAATGAAGTTCTGAGAGTTTATTTACATTATGATTGTTTTTTACAGAAATTTCAATGTGAGCAGATAAACAGACGAGCGGCACAAATGAAAAAGTCTCATACATGATTAATGTAATCTGATTAATTTGACGTTGTGTTCACTCAGAGACGATAAGTGACACATGAGTAGAACAGTTTTCATTTCAGAGGATGACATCAGACGACGCTACAGGTCGACTGTCACTTTCCCTGCTTGTAGGGGAGGGGCTGGGGGAGGGGCTGGGGGAGGAGGTGGGCCCTGTGAGGCTGGGGGAGGATCATGGGCTGTTTGTTGTCTCCTCGGTCATGCCAGCAGATGTCCAGCAGGGGGTAGACTTTCCCCTGGATGTCCAGCCTGAAGCTGTAGATGAAGCCCAGCTCGTCAGGACTGTCGCTGCTGTAGAAGGTCAGACCTCCTCCCTCGTAGTCCAGGAGCAGTCCCACCCGGCGGGGGGGCGTGGACACCGGGAGGACGACCCTGGGTGAGGAGAAGGCTTCATAAACTCCGTCCTTCAGTCCGATCAGCCACGCCCCGCTCTCTGGGCTCTTGACCAGCTTGGACTTGCGACCGGTTGTTCCTTTGACCAAACCAAGACGCCATCTTGGTTTGTTACCCACCTCCACCTGGTGAGGACACAACGTTACAACCACTACTTCCACACGAGCAGAGGAGTTGGCCCGAGATACGTCTCATTCACACAACAACATTTTTAGCCCAATTTTATAGTCGCCTGACTTTTGGAAAAAAGCTCCAGACTGTAAACAAATCTGTGTTCAATCACTTTGAGTGAACTCCTCAAAGCTCAGGAGGCTCGTGGATACGTCTCAGAGGAGATGTGGAGACCAGACATACGAGTGGAGGCTCCTGGTGACAGATGGTGCATCGTGTGAGAACCTGTCCACGTCATGTAGGAACTCGTGAAAGAGTCTCGAAGACAGGAAGTGGAGTAGCGTGCACGTAGCACACTGGTCTTTATCAGAGTCAGAATCGTTCAGTGAAGCTGATACATGTCAGTGAGAATCCTGAGAAACATCTCCTCTCAGAACAGGACTCTTCTTTAACCATCGTTTCAATTTCTGTGATTTCTGTGTGTGCACTGCCGTCTCATGGTGGGGCTTTATCTATGTTTCTATCAGTTTCTATCTATCTATGCTTTCAACTTACGAACACATGTCAATCATCATTTAAGAACTCAAGTGTGAACAGTTCTGCAGTTTAGGAACGTGTCTTGAATCTGATGTAGTTTTCTAAAGAACAGATTTAAGAAGATATTGTCATCGCAGCTGAGAGTGGTGGTGTGTATCCTGCTGAGGGGCACTGGTGACGTTTACCTCCCAGTAGTGTTTCCCACAGGAGAAGCCTCGGTCGGTGAGGACACAGTAACTATAACTGAACCTCTCTGGATTATCAGGAAGTCTCCGCAGCACAGCCCCACAGAACACCACCGTGTCCCCGTGATGGAGCTCCAACATCGGGTGAGCGGTCTGAGGATCCAGCTTCAACATCTCTGGTGCTGGAGGACGGATGGACGTTTTAATATGTGAAGACAAAGACGTTAGCTCCATCAAAACTGATTGTTTGAATCATTCATCTGATTTATAACTGACAGGGACAGGTAGAGGGACAGAGACAGACAGAGGAAGGGGGACTTATAGAGAGATTGGTAGAGGGACAGGGACCAGTAAGACAGGTAGATGGCTAAGTAGAGGGACAGGGACCAGTAAGACAGATAGAGGGACAGGGACCAGTAGCAGGACAGGTAGAGGGCTAAGTAGAGGGACAGGGACCAGTAGCAGGACAGGTAGAAGGAAGGGGACAGGTAGAGGGACAGGGACCAGTAAGACAGGTAGAGGGCTAAGTAGAGGGACAGGGACCAGTAAGACAGGTAGAGGGACAGGGACCAGTAGCAGGACAGGTAGAGGGCTAAGTAGAGGGACAGGGACCGGTGCACCTGGCAGGACTTTTCGGTGTAGTCTCTTCCAGACTGTGAGT